>NC_090742.1:76531805-76541805 GCF_036898095.1 Palaemon carinicauda | reverse complement strand
CAAAGACTGGGGAAGTAGAAGGGAATTGTGGTGGTCAAGGAAGAACGAGCCAAGAGAATCACTCATGAAATTTTTTGTATTTTTATTACTTTGAAAAACTGCATTATTTTTTATTTCTTATTTTGCGCTTATAAAAAATTTTGATTTGTCTGCTTTAAATTTTATTTTTTCCACACGACAGAAAATATATAATTCCGTGATTGTTTTATCAATTATATATAATCAGCCTAACTCCACCAGTGAATTAGATAGTAAAAGGTGTTTTTTGCCTAAAGGTAGTAGTAGGTTGTCAAAGGCACCAGCCACCCGTTGGGTCCTTTTTCTGACTAGAGTGCGCTACTTGTGATCCTCTGGTTACAGCCAAATTTTCCATTTGCCTACACTTCCACAATGCTATTGTCTGGCCTATCCTTTCCACATTCTCCTGTCCTCTACACCTGATAACACTGTGATTACCAAATAATTCTTCTTCGTTCAAAGTGTTAGTTACTGCACTGCAATTGTTCAGTGACTACTTTCCTCTTGGTAAGGACAGAAGAGACTTTTCAGCTGGGGTAAGCAATTCTTCTAGGAGGAAGATATCCAGAATCAAACCATTGTTCTGTAGTCTTGTGTAATGCCATAGACTCTGTATCATGGTCTTCCACCACTGTCTTGGGGTACACACGGGCACACTTTTGTATCTTATTTCTCTTCCTCTTGTTTATTGATAGTTTATATACTAAAGATTATTTAAATATTGTGACTTATTAAAATATTTTATTTTAACTGTTCGATACTTCTCTTGTAGTCTATTTATTCCCCCATTTCCTTTCCTTACTGGGCTATTTTTCCCTGAGGCTTATAGCATCCTTTTTTTCCATTTAAGAGTTCTAGCTTAGATAGTGAAAATAATAATATTGATTATAATAATGATAATAATAATGATAATATTAATGATATGTGATTATGAAAATAAAAATTGTGAGTGATAAAATAACCATAAGCAGCCAGGTATTATAGGTGTATCAATTGGTTATAAAAGTTGAGATTGGTTGATTTAGAATTCAATTTTAAAACCTGAATTCTACAGGAAACTTGAGATCCTCCTTACTCTCTTGATGGCTGACTACTAAACATTTTAGCTACGGCCAAACACCGTTTAATACAAATACAATCTCTCCGAAATGACTCATTGGATTGATTAAATTTTAATACACTACTTTTAACAACCGTACATAATTTATGGCCGGCCTAAGATATTGTTATATATTTTATGTTTGGAGTTTACTGAAGGATACTAAGCTTAGTTCAGTCATCATATTTATATAAGGCGTTATACAGAATCTGACGAGTGTGGGAATTCGTCTAAATCCACCAATACTCGTTGCCTTCCCAGGTTGATTGATTTTATTGATTTTGAGTTTTCTAGCATCCTGACATCGAAGGTCACTGACGTCGATATCGTTTATTATAAATAGAGAATAAAAGGAAATTCGATTTCAAACCATAAAAGCGAGGATGTCTTTACTATAAAAGTTAAAATATATCGCATTATCCCCCTCCTTGTTTTCCTCTTCCCTTCCACCCACACCCTCCTTTGTTTTTTTTTATTCTAACATTTATACTATTTGAATATGATACTATATACTATATAGTATCCTACATTAGTAATATTTAATACAATTACGGTTGTATGTGCCCATGATAATCCGAGTGGGTCAAGCGACCATGAAAGCAATGGCTAATCCCGTTGTTAATGGCCGTATTGCCTGAACATATAATAAACTTGTCTAAAGCGACCAGAATTGTGAAGTGGGGTTTGTTTGTGGACATACCTATAAAATCGTCCAAAGTTGCATCTCCTGATTCCAGCAATATATATATATATATATATATATATATATATATATATATATATATATATATATATATATATATATATATATATGTATATATATATATATATATGTATATGTATGTATATATATGTATGTATATATACTGTATGTATATATACTGTATGTATAATATATATATATATATATATATATATATATATATATATATATATAATGTATATATATGTGTATATATGTATATATATGTATGTATATATACTGTATGTATATATACTGTATGTATATATATATATATATATATATATATATATATATATATATATATATATATATATATATATATATATATTCATATTGCTCCCATTTCATTAAAGTAATGTTATATGATAGTATTTGCAATAAAACGTGTTATACATAAGTATATATTAATGACTATTACGCATTAAAACACAGAATTGATGAGGAGAAATACACGCAATATATAGTTATGTGAAAATATAAATGAGACAAATTGACAATGTAATGTTTATATTGATTGGACCAATTTGTCATTTTATGATAAATCACGGTATGTAATAATAGTAATAACTTTTGTGACCATAGGTAATATCAGCCAGATCATGTTAATTTGGTTGATCACAAGGACTGCAAACACGGGTCACTACTACATGAGTGTAATAAACCTGTTGTATAGTATTTAGCAACGTTAAATAAGTCTTGCTAACATATAATTTTGTCATACTCGAGGTAATTAATCATATCTATATAACTACAACTATAACATATGGTGATGGGAAAATGAGGAAGGGTCACGGGAGTGATGAGGGATGAGGAGGGGGGAGAAGGGGGATCAAAGTAGGGGGGTTAAGGAATTGTTTTGGAGTTGGAGGGTTGTGGTGTGGGGATCAGAATTGCCACACTCAACTTTGAATGGTCCAACATGACTGGTCGGGTTTGTTATTATTCAAGTAAACCCCTAACATAACACACATAGCAATATGGTATGTAGGCCCTAATTTAGGTCGGGATGTTAAAGGTCTTGTGCAGAAATATCCAACAGATTCAAAAAGGTTGTCTCTGAAATATTTACGTTATTATTATTATTGTTATTACTTCCTAAGCTACAACCCTAGTTGGAAAAGCAGGATGCTATAAGGCCAAGGGCTCCAACAGGGAAAATAGCTCTGTGAGGAAAGGAAAAAAGGAGAAATAAAATATTTTAAGAAGAGCAACAATATTAAAATAAATATTACTTTATAAACTATAAAAACTTTAACAAAAGAGGAAGAGAAATAAGATATAAGATAAAACAGTGTGCCCGAGTGTACCCTCAAACAAGAGAACTCTTTCCCAAAACAGTGGAAGACCATGGTACAGAGGCTATGGCACTAACTAAGATTAGAGAACAATGGTTTGATTTTGGAGTGTCCTTCTAGAAGAGCTGCTTACCATAGCTAGAGAGTCTCTTCTACCCTTACAAAGAGGAAAGTGGCCACTGATCAATTGCAGTGCAGTAAGAGGAATTGTTTGGTAATCTCATTGTTGTCAGGTGTATGAGGACAGAGGAGAATATGTAACGAATAGGCCAGACTACTGTGTGTGAATGTGTAGGCAAAGGGAAAATTAACCGTAACCAGAGAGAAGGATCCAATGTAGTACTGTAGTACTGTCTGGCCAGTCAAAAGACCCCATAACTCTCTAATGGTAGTATCTCAACGGGTGGCTGTTTACCCGACGCTGAAATAAATCGTTCAAGTTAACTGTCCCCTTTATCTGGACTGCGGCAACGGTTTGAATCTAAGCCTAAGTAGATGTATTTACCATAGAAAGAATTTCCCCCTGGGTCTGTGTCATAGTTGAAATAAAACTTTGAGAATACCCTGGGTCCTGAGAATACCCTTTACTATTTAATCTTATTATGGAGAAGGGAACACAGTTAGAATTAACTGTATATGTACTAATGCGTACTGGTTGATCGTACAGTCTGAAAATATTTAAATTTGAAGGATGGTCAGAAATGAGAAATATATTATGCTCTTAACAAAAAAAAAAGGCAGTGATAATAGGTTTCATAGACTACAAGTTTTTGTCTAATGAATTGAAGACCAAAAAGGAGAGCAATATCCTAAATAATGTAGGCTAAGAATGAAAGCATTTCCGCAGAATAACTTTATCGCTATTACGAGAGTCGGCAACCATATCAACATTCTGGCGATAGAAAGTCAGCAACCGTATCAACAATCTGGCGATAGAAAGTCAGCAACCGTATCAACATTCTGGCGATAGAAAGTCAGCAACCGTATCAACATTCTGGCGATAGAAAGTCAGCAACCGCATCAACATTCTGGCGATAGAAAGCCAGCAACCGCATCAACATTCTGGCGATAGAAAGCCAGCAACCGCATCAACATTCTGGCGATAGAAAGCCAGCAACCGCATCAACATTCTGGCGATAGAAAGCCAGCAACCGCATCAACGATCTGGCGATAGAAAGCCAGCAACCGCATCAACGATCTGGCGATAGAAAGCCAGCAACCGCATCAACGATCTGGCGATAGAAAGCCAGCAACCGCATCAACGATCTGGCGATAGAAAGCCAGCAACCGCATCAACGATCTGGCGATAGAAAGCCAGCAACCGCATCAACGATCTGGCGATAGAAAGCCAGCAACCGCATCAACGATCTGGCGATAGAAAGCCAGCAACCGCATCAACGATCTGGCGATAGAAAGCCAGCAACCGCATCAACGATCTGGCGATAGAAAGCCAGCAACCGCATCAACGATCTGGCGATAGAAAGCCAGCAACCGCATCAACGATCTGGCGATAGAAAGCCAGCAACCGCATCAACGATCTGGCGATAGAAAGTCAGCAACCGCATCAACATTCTGGCGATAGAAAGCCAGCAACCGCATCAACGATCTGGCGATAGAAAGCCAGCAACCGCATCAACGATCTGGCGATAGAAAGCCAGCAACCGCATCAACGATCTGGCGATAGAAAGCCAGCAACCGCATCAACGATCTGGCGATAGAAAGCCAGCAACCGCATCAACGATCTGGCGATAGAAAGCCAGCAACCGCATCAACGATCTGGCGATAGAAAGCCAGCAACCGCATCAACGATCTGGCGATAGAAAGCCAGCAACCGCATCAACGATCTGGCGATAGAAAGCCAGCAACCGCATCAACGATCTGGCGATAGAAAGCCAGCAACCGCATCAACGATCTGGCGATAGAAAGCCAGCAACCGCATCAACACTCTGGCGATAGAAGCGATAGAATTGATTTAGATTGAGTAGCATCATCTGCATGTGCAACGAGCTACTTTTCAAGGCCAAACCATACACTATAAACCAATGTTTCCCAACTTTTTTTAATTGATTACCCCAAAATTTTATTTCCAACTAATCAATTACTCCATTGAACATATACCCGGTAACATCGGATTTTTTTTTTTTTTTGCAGCCACCTGATGAACTGCATGGTTCATGTAGCCCGCTATTGGCTGCTTATAGTTAAGGATCCAAAACAAATGCAAACTTTTCCATATTAATGGATATCAAAATGAACCATCATCAGTGCAGAATATTCAATGTAACAATATTAATAGGTATGTGAATAACTCAATTTCAGAACATCTTGAATCCCCCCAAAAATACGGGTCCATTACCTCACTGGGATAATTTACCCCTGGGTTGGGAAACACTGCTGTAAACCATACACATCATGAGTACATAGTATGAAACGTAATGGGTTTCGATTACACTGAGGAGCACCAGATATTAGTCCTATATTCACTATGGGCGTCTATCAACAACTACTCTTTGTAATCTATTGCTTAAAGACTAAACATTATTAAGAAAAGAGCTACTTACTCTCATCTGTTTTGAGTTTGATAACAAGGGCCTCATTACTAGCACGTTTAAGGCAACATTAAAGTCGTGACGTATGATACGAACTTTGTGACCACAATGAAGGGATTTCTGTACTGCAATGGGGATTGTAAGAAGGGCATCACATGCTCCAAGACCTTTGCAAAAGCCTAACTGCAAATTAGGAAACAGATGATAACCATCATCAGACTTATTTAAACATTTTGCCAAAAGACTTTCAAAAACTTAAGATAATGTGAAAGTTATGGAAATTGGGCATTCATCAGCAGGGCCAGAGTTTCCACAGACACATTTAGCCCGTGAAGTAACAAAAACACCCAAAGTGCAAAAAGAACTTCTTACCAAAAATAAAAGATAAATAATTCAGGATTAAGAAATCAGCAATTTTATATATATATATATATATATATATATATATATATATATATATATATATATATATATATATATATATATGTATGTATATAATTACATTTGGCAAAACCTCTAATAGCACTAAGATTAAGTTCAAGCGCTTTTAATTTTAATGATTTTTGCTTCAAGATAGGAGCAACAAGGAATATGGAGTTTCTCATTGTTCTGATTACTCTCAAACATATTAGCCTAAAGGGTTGCCCTTCACTTTGGAAAATGACTGATAGATTCATTGGGTTTTAAACAAAGAAGAAACTGTTCAGTTAATCCCCCCCCCACACACACACAAAAGGAGGACAATCCATCTATTGTCCTAGAATATAACAAATGGTTTCTTTTATGGTCACATTTGTTTAGACGTACATCATGCATACACCCTTGTTCATATATACTGTACATCATCATCCTCCGTTTGTAGTCCACTGCAGAACAAAAGTCTAGACATATTTTTCCTCTCCCGTCTGTTTATAGTTTTTCTATGGCAGTATAAACCTGCAAATTTTCTTAGTTCGTCAACCCTTATTGTTTTCCTTTCTCTGCTTCTTTTGTCATCTCTATGGACCCATTTTGTTATTCTTAAAGTCCATATATTATCTGGCAGTATGTCCTGCCCATGTCTATTTCTTTTACTTCCATGTTAGAATATCCTTTATTTTAGTTTGGTCTCATATCAATGTTGTTATTTTTCTGCCTGTTAGTGTTAGTCCCATCATTATTCTTTCCATTGATCTTTGAGTTGTAACTAGCTTATGTTCTAAGGCTTAAGTAAGGCTCCAAGTTTCTGAAGCATTAGTTAATACTGCTACGACCATCTGATTAAATACTTTTCTTTTTAGAGAAAGTGGCATTTTAAGTTGTTTTTTTAAAGGTAAGGACATTTTACATTTGATAACTTTTTTGTTTACTAGAAGCTTTCCATTCCATCGTCTTATGTCCTGAGGAAACACTTACTGTCTGTACAAAATAAATACATAATATATTTATGGATAAACACACATTTGTGTGTGTATATATATATATATATATATATATATATATATATATATATATATATATATATATATATATATATATATATGTATGTATGTATGTATGTATGTATGTATGTATGTATGTATGTATGTATATATGTATATATATATGTATGTATGTATGTATGTATGTATGTATGTATGTGAGAGAGAGAGAGAGAGAGAGAGAGAGAGAGAGAGAGAGAGAGAGAGAGAGAGAGCGATAAAATATGAGTACATTGGTTTCACGGCTAACACCGAAAAGTTATTAGTTTTACTGTAAAGGGATCGTCTCTATTTCGATACACAAACAGAAGCCATTCATACATGCATGCATATATACGTACATGTATACAAACAGTCATACATGCATACATACTAAGTAATCTTTTGAAATTGTTTGGCTATAAGCAACATATCGAATTCTTCACGACACAAACTATCAATTTTCATACCTAACGCAAATAACTCATATCACAGCATATGCTCTATATTCTATGATTACTCGAACAAAGGCTAAAGTGAATCGCGTAAATGATTCCCAAATAATGGGGCTAAAGTGATTGGAAGCGTTCACCATAAATAACAGGACTAAGTTGTTCAGAAGGAGCGTGCGGAGGCCCCTGAACGATCGTAACGTTCCATTATAATGTAAAGTGAGAATGCCAGCGAATGGTCTAGACTCCAGAGTATTTACTTCACTTCTTAACGTTATGTTTTTCAGGCATTTGTTTAGAATTTTCTCTTAAAACAAAACATTCATTTAAGTTGGTTTTAAGCTATATTTGAAATGAGATAATTCACAAAACAAATTTTCAACTTAAACTTGTTTTCTTGATACAGATTTAAACGGCTTTTTCATATTGAGTAACTTTTTACTTTAAATATGTGTAGTCGAACAGTCCCTTTAGAATTTAATCCTTTGGGTTTAAGTTTTTGAGTCGATTGCGTGAATAACAATATCAAGGTATGATGATGTTTTTTTCTTTTGTAGTTATTACATTTTTCATAGTGTATATTTTATATTTTACTTTTTGGTAGTGGGTTACTCTCTTTCGGGACTCTAGGGCATTCTGCTTTTCCAATTAGGGTTGTAGCTTAGATTACAATAATGATGAAATTGTTATTTATTATTGTTATTATTATTATTATCTGAGATACAACCCTAGTTGGAAAAGCAGTAAGAAAAGGAGAAAAGGAAATGAATAAAACTATGAAAGGGAATTAATAATGAATATGAAATATCTTGATAATTATAATATACTTTTATGTGGTTTTATGATAATATACTTTTTGTGATTTTGGTAAATCTGACATTTTTGATGACCAAAAAGGCATTGTCTTGAAATTAATTAGTATTTTTTTATTCTTGCCCACATATTCATAGAAAACATCCAACCGTGGATTATCATAGTCTATTTTAATGTCACAGATGTATTTTCTAAAATATTTTTCAGAAGTTACAATTCTTTGGGATATGAGCTATTAACATTCGTAGTTATATGAATTTTCTTAATATGAAAATACAGTATACTAAAGTTACAGAGCTAATGTTTGGATATTATTATTTTTATTATTACTAGCCAAGCTACAACCCTAGTGTGAAAAGCAAGATGTTATAAGCCCAAGGGCTCCAACAGGGTAAAATAGCCCAGTGAGGAAAGGAAATAAGGAAATAAATGAATGATGAGAACAAGTTAACAAATCATTCTATAACAGTAACAATGTCAAAACAGATATGTCCTATATAAACTATTAACAAGGTCAAAAACAGATATGTCTCATATAAACTATAAAAATACTCATGTCAGCCTGGTCATCTTAAAAACATTTGCTCCAACTTTGAACTTTTATTATTTTCGTTTATCGACTCTTATTTAACATAATAAAAATAACCCACTGATTATTCATGTGTAATTGAACTGATTACATTTCAAATCTAAATGCCTCAGTTATTATTGGTTTGGCTGTTGAAAGAGTTTCATTAAATTGTCTTTTTCTTGTAGGAAGTAATTGAGATCTGTATTTCTCCCAGGCTAATGTGGGATAACTCTTCTATTATTTATTTGTTTATCTAGTGTTACTTTAATAGAAAATAGCCCTTGCAGTCTTAAATGAAATCGATCCGATTAGATTTGAAATCTAAATATCTCGGTTACTCTTTATTTTGGTTGTTATTATTATTATTATTATTATTATTATTATTATTATTATAGCCCTATTTGGAAAAGCAGGATGCTATAAGCCCAAGGACTCCAACGGGGAAATAGCCCAATGAGGAAAGGTAATAAGAAAACTGCTAGAAAAGTGTGGCTAGTATACCCTCCAGCAAGTGAACTCTAACCCATAAAATAGCGGAAGCCCATGGTACAGAGGCAATGGCACTACCTAAGACTAGAGAACAATGGTTGATTTTGGAGTGCCCTTCTCCACGAAGAGCTACTTACCAAAGCAAAAAGTGCTCTTCTACCTTTAGCAAGCGGAAAAGGCCACTCTCGTTAATTGTCTAGGTGGATGTCATGGAGATGAAATGATCATCTTTGAACTACTGATTCGTAGTTGCACCAGTCGCGTTTTAAACTTATCACCAATGTTGTACCTTTACGTACTCTTAACCAATACAGAAAGCCTCTTAGCTAAGAAAACGACAACTAATATTATATCCCTTTTCTTAACTCTTTTATTTCCTAGTCTTAAATTATCTCGCTGCTGAAAACTCCAAGACCCACACATTTATCATTCATGCCCACAAGTAAATAAACACTATGACTATCCAAACGTCCTTCTCCTTATTGATTGGCAAGTTCACTTTATCGTCACATTGAAAAAATCGACTTTGT
>NC_090742.1:76511805-76516805 GCF_036898095.1 Palaemon carinicauda | reverse complement strand
GTACGTGGTAGGAGGCAGGTAGGAAATCCTCAGTGGACCGACAACCTGCTATGAATTACAGGAACCTTGTTTACATACCGCCGGTTCTCCCCAGGGGTGAACCGAACGAGGATTTTGGAAAGCTTTGATGACTTTTCATGAAACCCTGCTGGTGGAAAGCTCAACTTCATGTCCCTTCCTAGGATGATAACATAGCGAGGCATTATTCTCTTTCAACTATCATTAAATTTTAGGAATTTATTGTTATTTTGCGAGTGTTTAGTATAATATTCAATAAGCAGTTTCAACGGCAATGGCAAGTTGAAAAGTATATTAAAGTACACGAATAACTTCCCATATATATATATATATATATATATATATATATATATATATATATATATATATATATATATATATATATATATATATCAATAGAAATATACGCAACCTGTCAAAATTACAGCAACATATTTAAATGGATATACTTACACGCACTCCTTCTTACAAGCTATGACTATTCCCTTTCTTCCTACCCGCCGGAGACCTGAACGTGCTCATTTTATATATATGCATATATATATATATATATATATATATATATATAAATATATATATATACATTGTGTGAGTAAATATATAACATTTATATACTATGTATATATATATATATATATATATATATATATATATATATATATATATATATATATATATAACGTATATACAGTATATGTAAATTTTCATAGACTAAACCCACACAAACATACATACATACATATATATATATATATATATATATATATATATATATATATATATATATATATATATATATATATATAACGTATATACAGTATATGTAAATTTTCATAGACTAATCCCACACAAACATACATACATACATACATATATATATATATATATATATATATATATATATATATATATATATATATATTAGTTTGTGTGTTCAGTATATAAAGGGATATAAAGCTGTTATATATTATATCTTTACATAATATGTAAATGTTATATATTTACACACATAAATTTGTATATATATAAATATTTATAAATATTATATATATAAATATATATATATATATATATATATATATATATATATATATATATATATATATAGATATATATATATATATATATATATAGATATATATATATATATATATATATATATATATATATATATAAATATATATATAAATATATATATACATATATATATATATATATATATATATATATATATATATATATATATATGTTTGTGTGTGTTTAGTATATAAAGGAATATAAAAATTTATATATACTGTATATAGGTTAATATATACTTGTATATATATATATATATATATATATATATATATATATATATATATATATTTATATATATATATATATACATAGTATATAAATGTTATATATTTACTCACACATACTGTATATATATGCATATATATATATATATATATATATATATATATATATATATATATAATATGCATATATATACACACACACACATAATATATGCATATATACACACACACACACACATATATATATATATATACACATACATATATATATGTATATATAATTATCAGTAAGAAAAATTATATCCATTATAACATTTATTTTTCTGTACCAAAAAAGAAAAACGAATCTGTTGTAAATTGTAAAAAAATCAACAAAACATATGTGAGATCGCAAAAAAAAAAAAAAAAAAAAAAAATAACGTGCATGAAAGTTCTTCCTAAAATCCTCTCCAACAACAACAAGATTACTACACATCTGCCAGAAACCTTTAACCACGTGAATCATCAATCATCTTAATGTAATTATAACCTCGAGTGAGTTGGTGTTCTCCCTCTTTGTTTGTTCATAATGGCTGTAAGTATATTAGCGCTTGCTGTTGTGTGCGTTAGCTGTGCAAAACAAGTTTATTCCTCAGCTTCCAGATAATGAACTCATCCTCTGATGTATCCCTTACTTTGTGTTTTTATTTTTTTCACTCGATCTATTTCGTGTGTTCGCTTTCGGTTTCATGTAGGCGATTTCATTGTAGGTAGCGGGGCCAGCTAATTTACTGTGTAGCTGGGAAATACATGTTGGGAATTATATATTGAACGGTAATGGAAAAAAAAATTAATCGAACGTTAATGGAAAAAAAATTGTTTTGAAATTTTAAAACCCAGAGAGGGTAATATATGCATAGTACAAAATGTTAACGTATCCACTTAGTGTCTTTATATCAAGTAGAGTATATATACTTCCGGAAAATAAAACTGTTTTATAAATATCTTTATGAGAAATTAAATTTTACATGGCAAAATGTATGATAGAATATACATAATTTAGATCAGATAGCGAGACATGTTTTCCAAATATTACAGTGTACAATTGTACATCTTTCTGAGATTGTAAAAAATGCAACTCTAATATCATTATGAAGAAAGATTTATTTATCATTATTTACTGTCGGAAGCAATTAAAGCACGTTGAATAATTTTAGTATCCATTCTTTATGTACTAATAAAAAACACAACCACTTTCTCACGTCAGTAATTGTTAAAACTTGAATTTGTTATATATATATATATATATATATATATATATATATATATATATATATATATATATATACATATATATATATATATATATATATATATATATATATATATATATATATATACATATATATATATGTATATATGTATATATACATATATATACACCTATATACACATGTATATATATACATATATATGTATATGTATATATATATATATATATATATATATATATATATATATATATATATATATATATATATATATATATATATATATAGTCACACATACACACACACACACACCGATCCCCTCAATCCGTCAATAATACACCGAAGGTTATAAAGTAAATCCCAATTGTCCAATGAAGTATCACATTAAAAAGGTCATAGACTGACCTGATTCATCCCGAAATACTTGGAATGACTCATTGGTCAAATGTGTTAGGATGAAGTCATTTGTCTTAGGGGGAAGGTTATAGGATTACACAACTTGCAATGCTTGTTTGCAATGACGCATGTTACATTTGTACCTGGTGAGTCCTATGAAATAAATTTACAGAAACAAAAAAATGAAAGTATCATTAGAAAAATTCCCTGGGATGAGCAATTTAGTCTGATCTGTCGTTATGTTAGAAATTAAAGATTAATTTGTAAGTCTTGATGGAAGTAAAAATTAATCAGACTTCAGGATATTAAATTATTTTATATGCGATATATTTAATTCAGTAGAGAAAGAAATACTTTCAATTTTAATCATATTTCAGATAAAAATGAACTGTACTAGAGAGCGTATATGGCTTGTTTATAAGAATGGAATGTTAATCAAAATATTTATCGGTCAAAAAAAAACTGCACGTGATAAATATTTAGGTATCCATTCCGCAGGAAAGTGAAAGCCCAGGTACCAAGCGCTTTCGTGTATTGCTTGCACTTCTTCAGGGTACAAAGTAAATTAAAAATTAAAATCATAAAACTACCTAACAAAACTGAAATGAAAGCCACAAACAAGTAAAGCTTCATCGAGGGGTGTAGTTGGTAGTCTTTAAAAAGGATAAACAGCTGTCTTTATCTATACCTACAGTATTCACCAAGGCACTTCCTCCCATTCTGGGGGGGGGGGGGGTTTGTTTAGCCGACATTCGAAAAAGAACAAAGGGGGACTTTTCCTCTCTTCGCTCCTCCCAGTCTGACGAGGTATTCAGCCAAGTTTGGATGGTACTGTCTTTATATAATAAGATATTAGTAGTGTAACAATCATATCCTCGGTGTTGTTATTTTTGTGAGCCCTAAAAAGGAACCTTTTCCTTTATTAATTACTACTACTACTACTACTACTAGCCCTTTATTAATTACTACTACTACTACTACTAGCTAAGCTCCAACCAAGTTGGAAAAGCAGGATGCCATAAGCCTAAGGGCCACAAAGGGAAAAAATAGCGCGGTTAGAGAAGGAAATAAGGAAATAAGTATACTGCAAGAGATGTAATAAACAATTGTAATAAAATATTTTAAGAACAGGAACAGCATTGAATTAAATCTTTCCAGAAAAAGGGCCAATAATCGTATTAGGAAACTTGTAACAAACCCTATAATAAAATGAAAATAAACATCAACAAAATAGTAGTCAGACATTTTTTCGCAAATCAGTTACGAAATGATAAAATACAGCTTCAACTCCTCTTCTGTTATAATCTCGAACTTCGTTTAAAAGGAATTGATTCCAATGGTGTCATTGGGTATTGTTTTCTCAAATGTGATTTATCATTGTTGGGACTGGCCTTGGTCATGAAACTGTTCAGAATTAATAATAGCAGACAAACTACCTTTGCTACTTTAATTATCGTAAAAAAAAGTTTCGTTACCTCAAAGAACAATATTAAGCATCATCTCGGTTTTAGAGGGTAAATTATATCCATATTTACAACAGCAACAACAAACGCAGCTATTTATAAACAACTGCAAGATAAAGGCCTTAGACATGTCCAAATCCACGTCTGGGCTTTGACCAGTTTTTATCCCCACTCTGACCACTGTGGATTGGTGATGGTGGGAGATTTGTCTGATCGCTCACAGCAAATAAACTTAGTATGGGTGGCCCTGACTAGTACTGTTATGCTATATTTGGTTATACTCAAACCTGTACCACGGTAAGGTAAAAAAAATACATAAATCTGTTTTTTACATTATTTAAGTTAAGTACCAACACACCTATAAGCGCGTGTATGTGCATGTAAGTACTTACAGTAAAACTGCATTAGTAGTAAGAGAGACTTGCCCTAGGCAGGATAACAGCCAGTCTAAATGTTAAGTCGATTAACCGTAGACTTTCAATTCCCATAAAATGTTCAGCTGAAACAAAATGTTATAACAATCTAATATACTTCATGGATATATCAGTTATTGAAACAGGTAATAGGAC
>NC_090742.1:76504305-76506805 GCF_036898095.1 Palaemon carinicauda | reverse complement strand
TTCCGTGTTTCTCCCTCTTGATTTTTTTCAAGTTCCTTTTCCATCTCTCTTCCATTATCCGGCCCACCTCCGCTCTCCCGGTGCCAGGGTGGGTTCCCCTGACCCACCTCCTCAGGGCCAGCAGGAGTACACGTCGTACGGCAGGCAGGCCCGTCTCCCAGCACCTCCCGATAAAGTCCGTTCACCATGAGATTTAAATAACTGATTTGTTCTGTCAAATTCGGTCTTCGGAGGTCCTCTCTCGTAATGTTTTGAATCGGCAGCGGACAACGGCAGAATCCGATGAATAATCGATATGTTCCACGCGTAAACACGTCTGGAAAAAACTTACATATTGTACACGACCGTGCAAAAGTTAAAGTGTAGTCAGCGCATCTGATGAGAAAACAAGGCATAGATAAAATTCCCATAACAGGTCTCCATGACTTCTACCCCCCCCTCCCTTCTGTACTCTACACCCTCCCCCTTCCCCATTTCCCCGTTCAGAGAGATAGTGACAGTAAACAGAGCTTCCAAAATCGGGTCTGAATTGCTCTGTCTGTATGTGTCGTTGAGGCGAAATTATCAATAGAAGGTTTGAGAGAGAGAGAGAGAGAGAGAGAGAGAGAGAGAGAGAGAGAGAGAGAGAGAGAGAGAGTTGCGTGGAGGAGGCGAGTGGTGCGCAACACGACTGGGTTTTATACTGTGGCGATGCCCCATGTCATCTCAGTATAGTTGTCGCTTTGGGAGAGTGGATCCAGCTCGGTTGCGAGAGGAAACCGTTTCTTCCCTGTTGTGTTGTGACCCTTGCTGACCCTCCTTCCGAGTGGCGTTGGTCATAGCTGGCGTGAACGACCTCGCTTCCATTGGTCAGTCGACTGCAATTCAGTAGTAAAAAGGGAAAAAAGAAACATCTCGTCTTGAATGAGCCAAACCTTATTTTTTTTTTTTGCCCCCTCTTTTTTTGTTAATATCAATCATCTGATTCAGAACAGCGTTCGTGTTGTGTTTGTTTACTAATCGCTGTGTCACTTAAGAGTGGTAATTTAAATAGAGAAAAGAGAAAGTGTTCGTCATTCATAAATCAATTTGCTGTGTGATGTAACTTACCAGTTGACCTGAACGGAATTATATATTTGTATATTAAACAAGTATTAGTGTGATTTTATGGTGACTCTTCTCTGGCTGGGGATGTAAATTTTCCTTTGGAAAAAATCACATAAATAGACAACTGGTCCATTGTTGAATGAAGATTTTCTTGGTTTTTTACTTATACTAGTGAGGTGTTACACGACTAGAAATCAATGTAAACTGTGACCGCCGAATATTTGGGACAGATCTCCAGATATCTAGAGAAAGGCAGGAAAGCAAGAATCAACGGAAGAAAAGGGAAGTTTTCTCTAGTCATGGGTCCGCCGCATACTCTCAAAATGGTGAGTCTGTCTTTAATTTTTGTTTTCTATTTGGTTCCTTAGGTTTCTGTCGCTTCCTGGTTTTTGCTGAGTACGGAGATGGGTGTGTAGAGCCGTGTTTAGTGCAAAAAAAAATCTAAATGCCAATAAGCTTAGTTTAACGTTGTGTCACCCTAGTGTGTAGGCCAAAATAGTTTTGGCGTTCGAAGATGTGTAGTTAACAGCTGGTTTTGTCTAAGCATAATTGTCCTTAGATAGATTCTGTATTGACTTACTAGTATTGTCGTTCCGTGGGAAGTGTGCTGCTAGAAATCTATAGGGAAACATTAATGAAAAACAAGTGAGAATGACATTGTAATCATAAACGGAAAATGCGTATAGTCTTTCATTTTTAAAAGCCAAGGGTTGTTCTTAAGATTCCAAGCCTGACCCTGTTTAAGGTCGAGGCTTTTTGCAATATGCCAGAGGCATCTTACATCGTGAATGATCATACAATCGCTTCTAGAAATATGTGTAATGTGTTATGTCATTTGCCTCCCTCGGGAAGCATATGCGATGAAGTAACACGAGGACTCTCTCTCTCTCTCTCTCTCTCTCTCTCTCTCTCTCTCTCTCTCTCTCTCTCTCTCTCTCTCTCTCTCTCTCTCTCTCAGCCACTATGTATATTTAATGAAGACTTAGATGGTGCAGAAGGGAGAATACCACACGAGATGATCTGAATGGCAAATCTGTCGGCATGCAAAAACCGATCTTCCTGATGAGGGCTATAAAGGTCAGCATAGTCCAAGGGGTTAAGAGGAGGCGATCACCTTTAAGGACTGCAAGAGAAAGGGAGAAAAAGATGGAAGATTGAGGAGGAGGAACAGGAGGAAGAGGAGGAGGAAGATAAGGACAAAAAAAGAAAGAGGATATATCCTACCTCTTCATCGCCAACGATTCTAAAATACGAAAATCCTCTAGACTCTAGAGGAACAATACGTCAGGAAATGGGTGTCATTCACAAATATATGCAGCATTTTAATTCCTAAAAGAACATTACCAGGAATGCGCCCAGAGTGGGTCCACCAGCATTTAAGAATTAAGAAAGACTACCCTCATAAATGAGGGGT
>NC_090742.1:76496805-76499305 GCF_036898095.1 Palaemon carinicauda | reverse complement strand
CCTCGCCGTTTCTTGGTTGGCAGACTGTAATCTATCTTGCCGGTTGAATGGCTGACTGCACAGCCTTAGCTGTTCCTCTGGTGGCAAACCGTATGGCACTTGCCATTTCTTTTGTGGCAGACCGTATGGCACATGCCATTTCTCTGGTGGCAGACCATATGCCACATGCCATTTCTCTGATAGCAGACTATGGCAATTGCCATTTCTTGTGTGGAAAACCGTTTGGCACTTGCCATTTCTCTGGTGGTAGACCGTATGGTACTTGCCATTTCTCTGGTGGTAGACCGTATGGTACTTGCCATTTCTCTGGTGGCAGACCGTATGGCACATGCCATTTCTCTGGTGGTAGACCGTATGGCACATGCCATTTCTCTGGTGGTAGACCGTATGGCACATGCCATTTCTCTGGTGGTAGACCGTATGGCACATGCCATTTCTCTGGTGGTAGACCGTATGGCACATGCCATTTCTCTGGTGGTAGACCGTATGGCACTTGCCATTTCTCTGGTGGTAGACCGTATGGCACTTACCATTTCTCGGGTGGCAGACTGTATGGCACTTGCCATTTCTCGGGTGACAGACTGTATGGTACTCGCCATTCCTCTGTTGGAAGACCATGTGGCCCTCGCCATTTCTCTGGTGGTAGACTGTATGGCACTTGCCATTTCTCTGTTGGCAGACCGTTTGGCAATTACCATTTCTCTGGTGGTAGACCGTATGGCACTTACCATTTCTCGGGTGGCAGACTGTATGGCACTTACCATTTCTCGGGTGACTGACTGTATGGTACTTGCCATTCCTCTGTTGGAAGACCATGTGGCCCTCGCCATTTCTCTGTTGGCAGACCGTTTGGCAATTACCATTTCTCTGTTGGCAGACCGTTTGGCAATTACCATTTCTCTGGTGGTAGACAGTATGGCATTGCCATTTCTCTGGTGGTAGACAGTATGGCACTTGTCATTTCTCTGGTGGTAGACAGTATGGCACTTGTCATTTCTCTGGTGGTAGACAGTATGGCACTTGTCATTTCTCTGGTGGTAGACCGTGTGGCACTTGTCATTTCTCTGGTGGTAGACCGTATGGCACTTGCCATTTCTCGGGTGGCAGACTGTATGGTACTTGCCATTCCTCTGGTGGAAGAACATGTCACCCTCGCATTTCTCTGGTGGTAGACCGTATGGCACTTGCCATTTCTCTGGTGGTAGACCATATGGCACTTGCCATTTCTCTGGTGGCATACCATATGGCACTTGCCATTTCTCTGGTGGCATACCATATGGCACTTGCCATTTCTCTGGTGGCAGACCTTATGGCACTTGCCATTTCTCTGGTGGCAGACCGTTTGACACTTGCCATTTCTCTGGTGGCAGACCGTTTGACACTTGCTATTTCTCTGGTGGCAGAACGTTTGACACTTGCCACTTCTCTGGTGGCACACTATATGGCACTTGCCACTTCTCTGGTGGCACACTATATGACACTTGCCATTTCTCTGGTGGCATCCCGTATGGCACTTGCCATTTCTCTGGTGGCAGCTCGTATGGCCCTTGCCATTTCTCTGGTGGCAGCCCGTATGGCACTTGCCACTTCTCTGGTGGCAGCTCGTATGGCACTTGCCACTTCTCTGGTGGCACGCTATATGGCACTTGGCATTTCTCTGGTGGCAACCCGTATGGCACTTGGCATTTCTCTGGTGGCAACCCGTATGGCACTTGGCATTTCTCTGGTGGCAGCCCGTATGGCACTTGCCATTTCTCTGGTGGCAGCCCGTATGACACTTGCCATTTCTCTGGTGGCAGCCCGTATGGCACTTGCCATTTCTCTGGTGGCAGCTCGTATGGCACTTGCCATTTCTCTGGTGGCAGCTCGTATGGCACTTGCCATTTCTCTGGTGGCAGCTCGTATGGCACTTGCCACTTCTCTGGTGGCACACTATATGGCACTTGCCATTTCTCTGGTGGCAGCCCGTATGGCACTTGCCATTTCTCTGGTGGCAGCCCGTATGCCACCTGCCATTTCTCTAGTGGCAGCCCGTATACCACTTACCATTTCTCTGGTGGCAGCCCATATGCCACCTGCCATTTTTCTGGTGACAGACAGTTTGGCAGTGACACTAGGAATATTTGTCTTGGATGACAGGTGGAACGCGTGATTGATTGCAATTTACTGGGGGGAATTTTTGGAATGTGTTCACACTTGTGTATTCTAAATAATACTGATAGTGGCAGCAGTATGAACGCTTGGAGGTAAAATAGCAGAAAATGTGTTCTATATTTCTTTCAAGTGCAAAACAAATCGATACATAGAAAGATATAACTATATTGTCATAAATTAATAAACACATGTTCAAACACACGGGCACACACAAACCCATATATATATATATATATATATATATATATATATATATATATATATATATATATATATATATATATATATATATATATATATATATATATATATATAAATGCGTGCGTGTGTAAGTATGGATGCATGC
>NC_090742.1:76474448-76481948 GCF_036898095.1 Palaemon carinicauda | reverse complement strand
TCAAAAAAAAATTTTTAGAGAAAGGAATACGAACACTATAGTTTGAATGGCCCAAAGATAACATTCAATCTCTCTCTCTCTCTCTCTCTCTCTCTCTCTCTCTCTCTCTCTCTCTCTCTCTCTCTCTCTCTCTCTCTCTCTCCCTCTCTCTCTCTCTCTCTGTGTCAGCTCGAAACCAACTGATGCTTTAGCTGCATTAAGAAGTACTTTCAATGACGGTAGGTTATGCACTCACACACACACACACACCACGTACGTGTACACACACACACACACACTAATATATATATATATATATATATATATATATATATATATATATATATATATATATATATATATATATATGTTTATAATTTATCTATATATATAATGTTTCCGTAGTTAGCAATATGTTTACTATTATCAATAGGATATTTCTAACAACGTTAACATAAATACAAGGAAAATCTTAAACTGGAGACGAAGCTAGAGAGAGAGAGAGAGATATGAATAAAATCACTGTCCGGCCAAGTGACCAAAAGAACACGCACGCACGCGCGCACACAAAGCTACGTCAAGTTTGAAGGGAAGCTTTTCTAAAGGTCAAGGCCTCCTCACCTTTTTGAACTTGGAAACCTGCTCCGAACACCTCTCCACTGAAGACTCGCTGTTTCTAGGTTCCAAAGGATTCGATTATGTGACATAAAACGGGTTCGTGATTACGCAAACAATGTGGATATTATGTGTAAAATTTTACGTGTGTATTTAAGATTTTTTTTATTCACTTACCCTGTGACATAGGTAAAATTTCGGTCTATTAACCAATGACAAAGGTACAACTTTGTTCACTTAACCAGTGACAAAGGTACAACTTTGTTCACTTAACCAGTGACAAAGGTACAACTTTGTTCACTTGACCAGTGACAAAGGTACAACTTTGTTCACTTGACCAGTGACAAAGGTACAACTTTGTTCACTTGACCAGTGACAAAGGTACAACTTTGTTCACTTGACCAGTGACAAAGGTACAACTTTGTTCACTTGACCAGTGACAAAGGTACAACTTTGTTCACTTGACCAGTGACAAAGGTACAACTTTGTTCACTAAAGGTACAACTTTGTTCACTTAACCAGTGACAAAGGTACAATGTAGTTCACTTAACCAATAACAAGGTACAATTTAGTTCACTTAACCAGTGACAAATGTGCAATAAGAACTTATTGTTCACTTACCTAGTGACAAATGTAAAATAAGAACTTATTGTTCACTTACCCTGTAACTAAAAAAAACTTTTTTTATTCACTTACCCGGTGACAAAGGTAAAATAAGAAAATTTTTTGTTCACTTACCTAGTGACAAAGGTAAAACAAGAACATTGTTTGTTCACTTACCTAGTGACAAAGATATAATAAGAATTTTTTTTTTCACTTACCAGTGACAAAGGTATAATAAGAACTTTTTGTTCACTTACTCAGTGACACAGGTATAATAAGAAAATTTTTGTTCACTTACCCAGTGACAAAGGTAATTTATAATAAAAAACATTTTTTGTTCACTTAGTTATTGACAAATTTATAATTAGAAAAAAAAATTGTTCACTTACACATTGACAAAGGTATAATAAGAACATTTTTTTTTTCACTGACCCAGTAACAAAGGTATAAGAACTTTTTTCATTCACGTACCCAGTGACAAAGGTATAGTAAGAACTTTTTTCATTCACATACCCAGTGACAAAGGTATAATAAAACCACTATTTTGTTCACCATTTCTTTGTTCACTTAGCCAGTGACAAAGGTACGGACGCGTACTTTAATTACAGATTAAAAGAGAAGCTTTTGATATTCCAGTGAATTCAAGGGATTAAACTAGATACTCCAAATTAGTCTTGTGTTGACTGGTCATAAATACAAACTTTAGATATTTCAATACCATAACATGAAACCAATTACCAAAGAGGGACATCAAAACCTCAGTTTTCAAAGAAGCTTATTAATATGTAAAAGACTAATGGAGGATGACCACGAACTGCAAGGGATTGGATAATGTTCATAATTGAGGACAAAGGCAGCTATCTTGACTTCGTGGTTTCCGGTATTATGTGTAATCGAAACTACTATAAGAAGTGTCCCTTTGTCAGACTAGGTACTGATCTAATCAGAGAGCTATTAGTCCTTTGTTTGCCTAAAATAAACTGCTGTCTTAAGTTAAAAGTCTAGCGCTCTGACCTGTTTAACCGTAGTTCCTAAAAACTGTCTTAAGTTAAAAGTCTTGTGCTCTAACCTGTTTAACCGTAGTTCCTAAAAAGAGTCGACAAAGGTACTTCAGTGATTAAGAAAAACAACCAGTTTCTTCCTCGCTGTAGTAAGATGTCAGCTGGGTAAAACAAAGGAAGTCACTAAGTAGAATTTGAATTTTGAGATTTTTCCAAATCAATAAACTCATGTCAATTATTATATAACCATACATAAGGGATCTAGCTTTAACCGCAATAAAAAAGAACGAAAATAAAAATTGAATCATCAGCAAAGAATTACTTGAAAAATGTCAAGACAAAGAAGAGTCAATATTCTCGTTTAACTCAGGATAAGAAATGGCTTCTTGTCAAATGAAGACAAGCCATCAATTTCCAGTCATACAAGAATAAGCAATGACCTCCTTATGGGCCAATTCATTACCTTCCAACCATAAAAAAAATAAAGCGGGGTTTACAAGGTCGAACGGTTCGTCAAACCTGGTTGTCGGAACAGCTTGTGAAACGGTTCGAAGAGGTGGAGTCAGCTGCAAATAAATAAAGTTTGTTGACAATAAAGCCCTGATCACACAAGTCAGGCGAGAACAGACTTTCTTCGAACCATTCGACGAACATGTTCGACAATCAAATACCCCGTTCACACGTTCGAACATCACTTCAAACACTTTTCTGTCGAACCGCATTCGACGAACCGTTCGACCAAGTAAATCCGCCTTAACACTCGAGGCTGCAAATCAAGGACAAGTTATAGCTCTCTACCATCACTATATATGTCGTATGTCTCCGTCAAAAAAAGTTTAAGCTGTTGCTAGTCATCAAAAAAAGGGCACAATAGATCTCCTTGTCAAAACAGAAGTCCTAAGTCTGCATCAAACCAATAAAGGTAAAAATATGAGCGACTTTTCCAAACGCAGCTTTACCCAGTTTTTGTAAAATTAATCCAAGATATTACTTCCTATTATACAAAAATAGTCAATGTCCTCCCTGAAGAACGGTATACTTCTGTTATTCTTAATTAAAAATAAGCCAAGGCTCGCGGCCTATTGAAGACAATATGTATTGTGTCAACAAAATTAACTAAGAATTTTTCTTTAAAAGATGTGTAAAAACCAGCCACATCTTTACCTCATAGGAAACTAACCAATTGATATTCATTCAAACATGTGTATTAAATCAAATTAAGTTATGCTCATTTACAATATATATATACATATATATATATATATATATATATATATATATATATATATATATATATATATATATATAAACCGTACCTTATACTCCGATCCTTACCATTCTCAAGCGAATATATGAGTAAAATCAAATTAGGTTGAATCTTAGTCAAAATTTCCATAATTCGCATAAATATATATATAGTTATTTTAATAAAGGGTAAATGAACGGGAAGATCTAAAACCAAACGAGAAATAGTTCTCATGAACACATCCCAGATGGTTGTAATGGTAACTGGAGTATTCGTTAAGGAAGCGCAAAACACCACGTCTTGCACTTGTAAATGTCACTCATGGTTTTAAGGGCAGTGCGAAGCGAGTTTGTTATCTTGATTACAACGACTACTACTACTACTACTACTACTACTACTACTACTACTGCAACTACTACATTATTGCTTCATGAAAAGTTATGCTACTATTACAAATTATTGCTGGTGCTGTATATTCACTACTGGCACTATTGTTGCTGCTGCTGCTGCTGTTCAAGACAGAATAAACAAATAGCTATTTTCAGAGTAATCAGAACCCTCAGCATCACAAACACGCAAACAAGACAAACCAACAACAATTTTGTTGATATTCAAACTACACGAGAAGTAGCACAATCTACAAAGCTAAACATTAACTACAGAACCACTACCGTAAGGTTCTTCAGACTAACAAGAAAACAAATACCAAACCACAAGTATGTACAGTATGGCACGGCTGCTGTTAGGTCCTAACAGACAGGCGAGGTGAATGCAACTGACTTTATTTAAACAAGATAACCAGATTATATACAAACGGTTGAGGGCAACAATGGCACAAAATTCCAACAATATGAAAACATGCAATGGCAAGCTTAAACTGTTTTTTTTTCTATTATCCCTGCGGGAGAGCGCGAGAAAAGAAAAACCAATAGCCGGAGACGTCTAAAATGCATTTGCCTTACAGACTCCCTTTAATACACACACACACACACACACACACACACACACACACACACACAAGGTCCTTCGAGTTGAAATGAGAGAGCATTAATAGGAGGAGGTTTACGTATTACAAAAGGGTGGATCTTGTTCAATTCCGCCACTTCACTGAAGAGAAAGGAAGGATGGACGACACTTGACCGTGTTGCCTTTCGTAATAAGAGAAACATCTTTAAATAGCAGATGTGGCTTTAAGCGGCATTAGGGCAGATGGAAAATGACTGAGAATATTAGTTAACTTTTATATAGGCTACGATGCATGGATGTCTAGGGGGTTATGCATGTTTTGGTATGCAATAAATACAAAAGAATTTATATACAAAAATACACACAGTACATGCATGCATCCATACTTACACACGCACGCATTTATATATATATATATATATATATATATATATATATATATATATATATATATATATATATATATATGGGTTTGTGTGTGCCCGTGTGTTTGAACATGTGTTTATTAATTTATGACAATATAGTTATCTCTTTCTGTATCGATTTGTTTTGCACTTGAAGGAAATTTAGAACACATTTTCTGCTATTTTACCTCCAAGCGTTCATACTGCTGCCGCTATCAGTATTATTTTGAACACACAAAGTGTAAACACATTCCAAAAATTCCCCCCAGTAATTTGCAATCAATCACGCGTTCCACCTGTCATCCAAGACGAATATTCCTAGTGTCACTGCCAAACGGTCTGCCACCAGAGAAATGGCAAGTGCCATACGGGCTCCCACCAGAGAAATGGTAAGTGCCATATAGTGTGCCACCTGAGATTAGGCAAGTGCCATACGGTTTGCCACCAGAGAAGTGGTTAAGTGCCATACGGTTTGCCACCAGAGAAGTGGCAAGTGCCATACGGTTTAACACCAGAGAAGTGGCAAGTGCCATACGGTTTGCCACCACAGAAGTGGCTAGTGCCATACGGTTTGCCACCAGAGAAGTGGCAAGTGTCAAACGGTCTGCCACCAGAGAAATAGCAAGTGTCAAACGGTCTGCCACCAGAGAAATAGCATGTCAAACGGTCTTCCACCAGAGAAATGGCAAGTGCCATATGGTCTGCCACCAGAGAAATGGCAAGTGCCATACGGTCTACCACCAAAGAAATGGCAACTGCCAAACGGTCTGCCACCAGAGAAATGACAAGTGCCACACGGTCTACCACCAGAGAACTGGCGAGGGCCACATGGTCTTCCACCGGAGGAATGTCAAGTACCATACAGGCTGCCACCAGAGAAATGGCAACTGCCAACCGGTCTGCCACCTGAGAAATGGCAAGTGCCATATGGTCTACCACCAGAGAAATGGCAAGTGCCAAACGGTCTGCCACCAGAGAAATGGCAATTACCAAACGGTCTACCACCAGAGAAATGGCAAGTGCCATACGATCTGCCACCAGAGAAGTGGCAAGTGTCAAACGGTCTGCCACCAGAGAAATAGCAATTGTCAAACGGTCTGCCACCAGAGAAGTGGCAAGTGTCAAACGGTCTGCAACCAGAGAAATAAGTGCCAAACGGTCTGCAACCAGAGAAATAGCAAGTGCCATATGGTCTGCCACCAGAGAAATAGCAAGTGCCATATGGTCTGCCACCAGAGAAATGGCAAGTGCCATATGGTATACCACCAGAGAAATGGCAAGTGCCATATGGTATACCACCAGAGAAATGGCAAGTGCCATATGGTCTACCACCAGTGAAATGGCAATTGCCAAACGGTCTGCCACCAGAGAAATGGCAAGTGCCATATGGTCTGCCACCAGAGAAATGGCATGTGCCATACGGTCAGCCACCAGAGAAATGACAAGTGTCAAACGGTCTGCCACCAGAGAAGTGGCAAGTGTCAAACGGTCTGCAACCAGAGAAATAACAAGTGTCAAACGGTTTGCAACCAGAGAAATAGCAAGTGCCATATGGTCTGCCACCAGAGAAATGGCAAGTGCCATATGGTCTACCCCCATAGAAATGGCAAGTGCCATATGGTCTACCACCAATGAAATGGCAATTGCCAAACGGTCTGCCACCAGAGAAATGGCAATTGCCATATGGTCTGCCACCAGAGAAATGGCATGTGCCATACGGTCAGCCACCAGAGAAATGGCATGTGCCATACGGTCAGCCACCAGAGAAATGATAAGTGCCATACGGTCTACCACCAGAGAAATGGGAAGTGCCATACGGTCTGCTACCAGAGAAATGGCATGTGCCATATGGTCTGCCACCAGAGAAATGGCATGTGGCATACGGTCTGCCACCAGAGAAATTGCAAGTGCAATACGGTTTGCCACCAGAGGAACAGCTAAGGCTGTGCAGTCGGCCATTCAACCGGCAAGATAGATTACAGTCTGCCAACCAAGAAACGGCAAGGGTGCATATGATCTACCACCCGATATTAGGCAAGCACCCTACAGTCTGCCACCAGAAAAACGGCAAGTACCACACGGTCTGCCACCGGAGTAACGGCAAAGGCCGTACAGTTGGCCACTAAGAAACGGCAAGGGTGCATACAGTCTGCCACCCGAAAAATGGCACGGGCCATATTGTCTGCCACCCGAGAAACACCAAGGACCATAGAACATCAGGGAGACGGTAGAGCCACGCGGTCTGCCACCAGGCGGTCAGTTCCGTATGGTCTACCATCAGATAATTAGCAAGTACCACTTGGTTTACTAACAGGAAAAGACTTCAGGAGCTAAAGGGCTGTAATCCAAGACAATGATAAAAAGACTACAGTATACCTGGTTGCAAAAACGTCCAATTTGCACACTATCCTCAGAAATAGAATAATCATGCAGTTTTTCACTACGTTACTCGTGGGTCGAGATTTTCCTTATTACGCTTAACCCATTATCATACCATTACAACAACCTCCTTCTCAACAGCTACCGCGGCAAATAACTACAACAACACAACAAAATAACAATACCAAAAAAGATAATGATAACAAATTTCCATTTACGAACATCAGACACAATCATTACATTCCATAAGCTATACAGGAGCATTGCAATGCCTTTTCCTTTAATCCGTGGCCTATAACAAAATGAA
>NC_090742.1:76469448-76471948 GCF_036898095.1 Palaemon carinicauda | reverse complement strand
CCATACATTTATATCTATCTGTTGCATTTTTAACACTATGTAGTTGCACTTTCCTTGGTTCATTGTTTCATACATACGCATACATACATACATCAGTATTTTCACTCCTTTTCGAAACATATTACAAATACTGAACCAGAAATCACGTAGAAAATAACACAGCATTCTTCGGAGGACTAAGGCCAGTTAAGAAGTGTTCAATGTGACACGAAATAGCAAGTGGGCGCCCTTAGAACGGCTCCTCAGAAATATCTCGCCGACCAGTAAACAAAACCTTTGGGAAATATACTAAATCCACTTGTACAGCATTACAAGACAGGAGACATCTCATTCCATATTGTTGGCACATTGTTGTCGCATTCGAGAAGACAGAGGCGACATTGCAAATAGGAAATTCTTAGGCCTAACCAACATAACGAGGAACAGGTGAAGGTAACCCAGCTCTCTCTCTCTCTCTCTCTCTCTCTCTCTCTCTCTCTCTCTCTCTCTCTCTCTCTCTCTCTCTCTCTCTCTCTCTCTCTTCTGCCAAGTATTTTAAATCAGCTTCCGGTTGTCAACACTACCACTTAGGTACTGATTAAATGTAAATGTTTTCCCACCAGGTACTATCTAAAGTGCCAACTATTATCAGCGGTATTTATGTTTATATAACTACAATGATAAACATTGCAAAATTATGCAATTTTCTTGCAATGGGGCTCTATTTTATCAAAGGTTAATAGGAAAAAGTTATGGTCATCCGACATGAACTGAAGTTCTCTTTAGTCTCTAAGGGACAGGGTGTAGGGATAGCAGTTTCACTCCATAAATACATAACGGAATACTGAAACTGTACCGCAAAGCGCACACACACCTTATATATCTATATATATATCTATATATATATCTATATATATATCATATATATATATATATATCATATATATATATATATATATATATATATATATATACATATATATATATATATATATCTACATATATCTATATATTTATATTTATATCATATATATATATTTATATATACATATATCATATATATATATATATATATATATATCATATCTATATATATATATATATATATATATATATATATAAAGAGAGAGAGAGAGAGAGAGAGAGAGAGAGAGAGAGAGAGAGAGAGAGAGAGAGAGAGAGACTGGATTGAACACTATCACGGTCATCTTTCTATTCATTAATTTCACCCACCTTCCGATAGAATTCATTTTGTACGATTGCAACCGTTCTGAAAATAATTGTAAACCAACGCAATGATGCGTCCATTAAAAAAGCTATAACAAAATCCACCAATTTGCATCTACTTCTCCAAAGCATTCTTTTCATTTTCCAATCGCCTTGTCCTTCATCACGGCTCCCCAATTACAACCCCCCCCCCTCCCCGTCAACAATTAGTCGGACGCACCTGAACGGCACGTGGATCAAAATGAAGTGTGCCTCATTGACACACATTTCATCTTGATAGCAAATGAAAGGGACCCATTCTCCTGCATGGGCCACCTCGAAGCCCCATCCACAGGCTAATGACGTGGAAACCCCCCTCATTTATGAGAGAAGTCCTTTCTTAATTCTTAAATGCTGGTGGACCCACTCTGGGCGCATTCCTGGCAATGTTCTTTTAGGGAATTAAAATGCTGCATATATTTGTGAATGACACCCATTTCCTGATGTATTGTTCCTCTAGAGTCTAGAGCATTTTCGTCTTTTAGAATCGTTGGCGATGAAGAGGTAGGATATATCCTCTCTCTTTTTTTGTCCTTATCTTCCTCCTGTTCCTCCTCCTCCTCAATCTTCCATCTTTTTCTCCCTTTCTCTTGCAGTCCTTAAAGGTGATCGCCTCCTCTTAACCCCTTGGACTATGCTGACCTTTATAGCCCTCATCAGGAAGATCGGTTTTTGCATGCCGACAGATTTGCCATTCAGATCATCTCGTGTGGTATTCTCCCTTCTGCACCATCTAAGTCTTCATTAAATATACATAGTGGCTCTAAGAGAGAGAGAGAGAGAGAGAGAGAGAGAGAGAGAGAGAGAGAGAGAGAGAGAGAGAGAGAGAGAGAGAGAGAGCCCTCGGTGTTACTTCATCGCATATGCTTCCCGAGGGAGGCAAATGACATAACACATTACACATATTTCTAGAAGCGATTGTATGTTCATTCACGATGTAAGATGCCTCTGGCATAGAGCAAAAAGCCTCGACCTTAAACAGGGTCAGGCTTGGAATCTTAAGAACAACCCTTGGCTTTTAAAAATGAAAGACTATACGCATTTTCCCTTTATGATTAAAATATCATTCTGACTTGTCTTTCATTAATGTTTCCCTATAGATTTCTTGCAGCACACTTCCCACGGAACGACAGTACTAATAAGTCAATACAGAATCTATCTAGGGACAATTATGCTTAGGCAAAACCAGCTGTTAACTACACATCTTCGAACGCCAAAACTATTTTGGCCTACACACTAGGGTGACACAACGTTA
>NC_090742.1:76461948-76464448 GCF_036898095.1 Palaemon carinicauda | reverse complement strand
TCTAGAAACTATAAAATATATAAATGATACCGTACAATTTCCTTGAGGTCTTTCTTTTAAACTATTACTCTTTCTAGTCATTCTTCATTAGCAATTTAACAAAGAGGAAGTAAAAAGGATGTGATATTTCATGAAGATAGTTTTTACGGTATTTTATGATAAATTTCAGTAAATTATGTTACACTTGCGGCCAAAACTCAAAAGAATCCACGAGTGTCCCACAGGTTATTTGTAATCTGTGTACCTGGTACCTGGAGCTTTAAGTCAATAATTCTGTTGATCCAAAAGACGAATGAAGAAAGAAGATTCTTTTCAAGAAATAATTTAGTATTTATATTGTCCTATTACCTGTCTCAATAACTGATATATCCATGAAGTATATTAGATGGCTATAACATTTTGTTTCAGCTGAACTTTTAATGGGAATTGAAAGTCTACGGTTAATCGACTTAACATTTAGACTGGCTGTTCTCCTGTCTAGGACAAGCCTCTCTTACTATTAATGCAGTTTTACTGTAAGTACTTACATGCACATACACGCGCATACTACGTGTGTTGTTACTTTACATAAATAAAGTAAAAAATAGATATATGTATTATTTTTTACTTTAACGTGGTACGGTTTTGTGAATAACCAAAAAAAAAAAAGTAAAAAATAGATTTATGTATAGATTTTTACTTTAACGTGGTAGTTTTGTGTATAACCAAGTTCAGCATAACAGTACTAGTCAGGGCCACCCATACTAAGTTTGTTTGCTGTGAGCGATCAGACAAAAATCTCCCACCATCGCCAATCCACAGTGGTCAGTGGGGATGAAAACTGGTCAAAGCCCAGACGTGGATTTGGACATGTCTAAGGCCTCTATGCCTCTATCTTGCAGTTGTTTATAAATAGCTGCGTTTGTTGTTGCTGTTGTAAATATGGATATGATTTACCCTCTAAAACCGAGATGATGCTTAATATTGTTCTTTGAGGTAACGAAACTTTTTTTTACGATAATTAAAGTAGCAAAGGTTGTTTGTCTGCTATAATTAATTCTGAACAGTTTCATGACCAAGGCCAGTCCCAACAATGATAAATCACATTTGAGAAAACAATACCCCATGACACCATTGGAATCAAATCCTTTTAAACGAAGTTCGAGATTATAGCAGAAGAGGAGTTGAAGCTGTATTTTATCATTTCTTAAATGATTTGCAAGAAAGTGTCTGACTATTTTGTTGATGTTTATTTTCATTTTATTATAGGGTTTGTTGCAAGTTTCCTAATACGATTATTGGCACTTTTTCTAGAAAGATTTAATTCAATGCTGTTCCTGTTCTTAAAATGATTTATTACAATTGTTCACTACATCTCTTGTAGTTTGTTTATTTCCTTATTCCCTTTACTAACCGTGCTATTTTTTCCCTTTGTGGCCCTTATGCTTATGGCACCCTGCTTTTCCAACTTTGGTTGGAGCTTAGCTAGTAGAAGTAGTAGTAGTAGTAGTAGTAGTAGTAACTAATGTAGGAAAATTTTAATTTTTAGCGCTAGCAAAAGTAACAACACCGAGGATATGATTGTTACACTACTAATATCTTATTATATAAAGACAGTACCATCCAAACTTGGCTGAATCCCTCGTCAGACTGGGAGGAGCGAAAGGAGGAAAAGTTCCTTTTTTTGTTCTTTTTTTTTATGTCGGCTAAACCCCTCCCCCCCCAAAAAAAATGGGAGGAAGTGCCTTGGTAAATAGGTATAGGTAAAGACAGCTGTTTATCCTTTTTAAAGACTACCAACTACACCCCTTGATGATGCTTTGCTTGTTTGTGGATTTCATTTCAGTTTTGTTAGGTTGTTTTATGATTTTACTTTGTACCCTGAAGAAGTGCAAGCAATACACGAAAGCGCTTGGTACCTGGGCTTTCACTTTCCTGTGGAAAAGATACCTTAATATTTGTTACGTGCAGTTTTTTTGACCGATAAATATGATGAATAACATTCCACTCTTGTAAACAAGCCATTACCCTCTCTGGTACGGTACATTTTTATCTGAAATATGATTAAAATTGAAAGTATTTCTTTGTCTACTGAATTAAATATCGCATATAAAATAATTTATTATCCTGAAGTCTGATTAATTTTTACTTCCATCAAGCCGTACAAATTAATCTTAAATTTCTAACATAACGACAGATCAGACTAAATTGCTCATCCAAGTGAATCTTTCTAAGGTTACTTTTAACTTTGTTTCTGTTAATTTATTTTATAGGACTCATCTGGTACAAATGTAACATGCGTCATTGCAAACAAGCATTGCAAGTTGTGTAGTCCTATAGCCATCCCCCAAGACAAATGACTTCATTTATTAAAAAAAAAAAAAAAAAATTCTCCAAAAACTCTGCAAATTCGAAACCTTATGCATTTTATCTTTTAAGTCATACAACATTTGACCAATGAGTCATTCCAAGTATTTCGGGATGACTCAGGTCAGTATATGACCTTTTTAATGTAATACTT
>NC_090742.1:76434448-76436948 GCF_036898095.1 Palaemon carinicauda | reverse complement strand
GCAAATTTGGGTTGATCAATAAAACGATTAAAACCATCTTTTTATCTTTTCTAACATTCCTGCTCAAGACGAATGACAATTTTAATCCGATTTGGAAATGCACTGGTATTCCACATTTCTCCTAACATAGAGACTAAGAATCTTTTGGAGCTCTGATAGGAAAGCATTCATCTTACCTATTGATGAAGAAGAACAAATTAGAGTCTAAAACGAGTTGGGACAATTTTGAAGACTATTCCAGATGGGAGCCTGTTAGGAATTTCCAAAAGGAAAACGTCCAATTGGAGTGCATCTCCTTTAAAGTCCTTCCTTTTTTAGAGAGAAAAAAAAATTACTTCAGACTGAAGAATTCTCGAACTTTCTCTGGTCTTTCAATATACTCTACTTCTGTGCAGTTTCCGCCTTATTTTGCACATTCTTTATTTTTGGATCTTCTACATTAGGGACTTTACTTTCTCCTTTCAAATCTGCCAATCGTAAACTGATCAACAAAATATTAATAACTAGTTCTCCTTTTCGGATACTTTATTTCTTCTCTCCCATTCTCCTTCCTTTCTCCCTCTTCTTCCTGTATATTCTGTCCGAATCCTTTCATATAAATCAGTTATTAGTCTTCAAGATTCTTGTTTTGCGTTTCATGACTGCCTTCCTGATTCCACTTGTCGTTGATTCCTTTCTTCTTAGAAGAAAAAAAAGTCTTCAAAACAAGAATCTTGAAGACTTCTTCTTTCTCTCCATGAGGAAGAAAAAGTCTTCAAAACAAGAATCTTGAAGACTTCTCCTTCCTTATGGAGAGAAGGAAGTCTTCGGAATTCTTCTTTTGCTTTTCATGACTGCTTTCCTGATTCCACTTGACGTTGATCCCTTTCTTCTTAGAAGAAAGAAGTATTCAAAACAAGATTCTTGAAGACTTCTTCTTTCTCTCCATGAGGAAAAAGAAGTCTTCAAAACAAGAACCTTGAAGACTTCTTCTTCCTCATGAAGAGAAAGAAGTCTTCAAGATTCTTGTTTTGCTTTTCATGAATGCCCTCCTGATTCCACCCTTCATGTTTTTTAAAAATAAGGTAGATACAGGAACTCTCTATTGTTGGCTGGGCAGGGCTCCCCCCCTCTTGCAAGCCCGAAGGGCCTCCCCCTTCCCGCTGGCAGGGCGGGGCTCCCCCCCTTCCCGCTGGCAGGGCGGGGCTCCCCCCCTTCCCGCTGGCAGGGCGGGGCTCCCGCCCTTCCCGCTGGCAGGGCGGGGCTCCCCCCCTTACCGCTGGCAGGGCGGGGGCTCCCCCCTTCCCGCTGGCAGGGCGGGGCTCCCCCCCTTCCCGCTGGCAGGGCGGGGCTCCCCCCTTCCCGCTGGCAGGGCGGGGCTCCCCCCTTCCCGCTGGCAGGGCGGGCCTCCCCCTTCCCGCTGGCAGGGCGGGGCTCCCCCCTTCCCGCTGGCAGGGCGGGGCTCCCCCCTTCCCCGCTGGCAGGGCGGGGCTCCCCCCTTCCCGCTGGCAGGGCGGGGCTCCCCCCTTCCCGCTGGCAGGGCGGGGCTCCCCCCTTCCCGCTGGCAGGGCGGGGCTCCCCCCTAACCGCTGGCAGGGCGGGGGCTCCCCCCTTCCCGCTGGCAGGGCGGGGCTCCCCCCTTCCCGCTGGCAGGGCGGGGCTCCCCCCTTCCCGCTGGCAGGGCGGGGCTCCCCCGTTCCCGCTGGCAGGGCGGGGCTCCTCCCTTTCCGCTGGCAGGGCGGGGGCTACCCCCTTCCCGCTGGCAGGGCGGGGCTCCCCCCTTCCCGCTGGCAGGGCGGGGCTCCCCCCTTCCCGCTGGCAGGGAAGGCATTCCCCCTTCCCGCTGGCAGGGCGGGCCTCATCCCCTCCCGCTGGCAGGGCGGGCCTCACCCCCTCCCGCTGGCAGGGCGGGCCTCACCCCCTCCCCGCTGGCAGGGCGGGGCTCCCCCCTTCCCGGTGGCAGGGCGGGGCTCCCCCCTTCCCGGTGGCAGGGCGGGTCTCCCCCCTTCCCGCTAGCAGGGTGGGGCTCCCCCTTCCTGCTGGCAGGGCGGGGCTCCCCCCTTCCCACTGGCTGGACAGGGTTCCCCCTTTCCTGCTGACAGGGCGGGGATTCCCTCGCTTCATGCTGGCAGGGCAGGGCTCTACCCACTTCCCACTGGCAGAGCAGGGCTCTATCCACTTCCCACTGGCAGGGTGGTGCTCCCCCCCCCCCTTCCCGGTGACAGGGCGGGGCTTTCCCCTTCCTGCCGGAAGGATGGGACTCCCCCTTTCCCGCTGGCAGGGCAGGACTCCCCCCTACTTGCTGGCAGGGCAGGGATACCCTTTCTCCTTCGCAGGGCTGGGCTCACCCTTTCCGGCTGGCATGGCGGGGTTTCCATTAAAAAATCTAAGAAATACTGTAATTATACACACATATATATGTATATATATATATATATATATATATATATATATATACATATATACATATATACCTATATATATACATATATATACCTATAATATATTTACATATACCTAT
>NC_090742.1:76420511-76428011 GCF_036898095.1 Palaemon carinicauda | reverse complement strand
TCCCCCTTTTCCTTTCCATCCGACGGCATTGAAAGTAGGTTTTGTGGCCGACACGGCTGAATCTTTAATGAACTATAAATACGTGAGAACGCTCATCAGCCCAGCTATAATTGGATTCAGGGGGCTTAGAATTTAACCCCTTAAAGGTTACCCTGGGAGTCAAGATAATGAAAAACAAGACATTCCCTTAGCGTGAAGGTCTATCATAAAAGGATAACTCTCTTTCTCTCTCTCTCTCTCTCTCTCTCTCTCTCTCTCTCTCTATCATTACGGTCCAAAGGTATCTCCACCAACCTCCTATATCCTTTAATTAGGGAAGGATTCTTAAGCACCAGCCACAATAGATGAAAGTTGTTGGGTAGGGAAGGGGTTCATGTGTAGGGGGGGGGGGACATCCGGGAGGAGGGGGATCAACTGGGAGTCGGTACCCTTTAGTCGAAGAGGAGAAAAAGGAAAGGTATTGACTAACCCCAAAAGGGACCTGAAACATATCTTCCTCCCTTCCCCTCTCCCCCAAACTCCCCCCACCCTTACCCCTGCTAGCTATGCTGTCATATAGAAGACCTCATTACTCTTGGGGCATTGTTCCTAAGGTTGATTATTTTGCTCATCAAGTAGGATACTGAGCGTAAGATGGAGGTTGGTAAAAAAAAAAAAAAAAAAAAAAAAAAAAAAATCACAAGCGATTATATTACCTCTTTTTCTTCTGTTCTTCGCAGCCATTAGGCCTATCTACAACACCATCAGATGATGTAAACACCTCTAGATGATATTTAAAAAGGCAACGTCATCCAATCTTCTTTCGGATGAATAATCACTAAAGCTTCAACTTAAACCATTAAACTCTTTTCAACATTCATTTCTTTTTCATAATGGCAAATCAGCCCTGACACTGAAAAATAAATATGGAAAGAAGGAAATTCGTGTTATTAAACATATCTGTAACGACAAACCAGCTTCTCTCACAAATTGTTTGGGAAGTAAATGAAATCAAAGTTTCTTAATCATTAAGTAAATGGTGTTAGGGAAAGTTAGACATGAGGCAAAATAGCCAAATCAATATAACACAAAAATATATATGTAAAAAAAAAAAACTTCGATTCAAAAGAAGCTAGGCCTACGCCAGCACGGGCTCATTGGTCTTGTGCAGTTCGTGGAAGGACTAGAATGTCATATTGTTGACATCTGTTCAATCAGAAGGGAAATGACATATGTTTGGCATCACTGTCAAATCAGAAGGCAAATGTCATATGCTTGGCATCACCGTTCAAGCTGAAGGCAAATGTCATATGCTTGGCATCATTGTTCAGGCTGAAGACAAATGTCATATGCTTGGCATCATTGTTCAGGCTGAAGACAAATGTCATATGCTTGACATTACTGTCAAATCAGAAGGCAAATGTCATATGCTTGGCATCACTGTCAAATCAGAAGGCAATTGTCATATGCTTGGCATCACCGTTCAAGCTGAAGGCTCAAGCTGAAGGCAAATGTCATATGCTTGGCGTCACCGTTCAAGCTGAAGGCTCAAGCTGAAGGCAAATGTCATATGCTTGGCATCACCGTTCAAGCTGAAGGCTCAAGCTGAAGGCAAATGGCATATGCTTGGCATCACCGTTCAAGCTGAAGGCTCAAGCTGAAGGCAAATATCATATGCTTGGCATCATTGTTCAGGCTGAAGACAAATGTCATATGCTTGACATCACTGTCAAATCAGAAGGCAAATGTCATATGCTTGGCATCACTGTCAAATCAGAAGGCAAATGTCATATGTTTGGCATCACCGTTCAAGCTGAAGGCTCAAGCTGAAGGTAAATGGCATATGCTTGGCATCACCGTTCAAGCTGAAGGCTCAAGCTGAAGGCAAATGTCATATGCTTGGCATCATTGTTAAGGCTGAAGACAAATGTCATATGCTTGACATCACTGTCAAATCAGAAGGCAAATGTCATATGCTTGGCAACACTGTCAAATCAGAAGGCAAATGTCATATGCTTGGCATCACCGTTCAAGCTGAAGGCTCAAGCTGAAGGCAAATGTCATATGCTTGGCATCACCGTTCAAGCTGAAGGCTCAAGCTGAAGGCAAATGACATATGCTTGGCATCACCGTTCAAGCTGAAGGCTCAAGCTGAAGACAAATTTCATATGCTTGGCATCATTGTTCAGGCTGAAGACAAATGTCATATGCTTGACATCACTGTCATATCAGAAGGCAAATGTCATATGCTTGGCATCACTGTCAAATCAGAAGGCAAATGTCATATGCTTGGCATCACTGTCAAATCAGAAGGCAAATGTCATACGCTTGGCATCACCGTTCAAGCTGAAGGCTCAAGGTGAAGGCAAATGTCATATGCTTGGCATCACCGTTCAAGCTGAAGGCTCAAGCTGAAGGCAAATGTCATATGCTTGGCATCATTGTTCAGGCTGAATGCAAATGTCATTTGCTTGGCATCATTGTTCAGGCTGAATGCAAATGTCATATGCTTGGCATCATTGTTCAGGCTAAAGACAAATGTCATATGCTTGGCATCACCGTTCAAGCTGAAGGCTCAAGGTGAAGGCAAATGTCATATGCTTGGCATCACCGTTCAAGCTGAAGGCTCAAGCTGAAGGCAAATGTCATATGCTTGGCATCATTGTTCAGGCTGAATGCAAATGTCATATGCTTGGCATCATTGTTCAGACTGAAGGCAAATGTCATATGCTTGGCATCACCGTTCAAGCTGAAGGCTCAAGCTGAAGGTAAATGTCATATGCTTGGCATCACCGTTCAAGCTGAAGGCTCAAGCTGAAGGCAAATGTCATATGCTTGGCATCATTGTTCAGGCTGAATGCAAATGTCATATGCTTGGCATCATTGTTCAAGCTGAAGGCAAATGTCATATGCTTGGCATCACCGTTCAAGCTGAAGGCAAATGTCATATGCTTGGCATCACCGTTCAAGCTGAAGGCAAATGTCATATGCTTGACATCATTGTTCAGGCTGAATGCAAATGTCATATGCTTGGCATCACCGGTCAAGCTGAAGGCTCAAGCTGAAGGCAAATGTCATATGCTTGGCATCACCATTCAAGCTGAAGGCTCAAGCTGAAGGCAAATGTCGTATGCTTGGCATCATTGTTCAGGCTGAAGACAAATGTCATATGCTTGACATCACTGTCAAATCAGAAGGCAAATGTCATATGCTTGGCATCACTGTCAAATCAGAAGGCAAATGTCATATGCTTGGCATCACCGTTCAAGCTGAAGGCTCAAGCTGAAGGCAAATGTCGTATGCTTGGCATCACCGTTCAAGCTGAAGGCTCAAGCCATATGCTTGGCATCACCGTTCAAGCTGAAGGCTCAAGCTGAAGGCAAATGACATATGCTTGGCATCACCGTTCAAGCTGAAGGCAAATTTCATATGCTTGGCATCATTGTTCAGGCTGAAGACAAATGTCATATGCTTAACATCACTGTCAAATCAGAAGGCAAATGTCATATGCTTGGCATCAATGTCAAATCAGAAGGCAAATGTCATATGCTTGGCATCACTGTCAAATCAGAAGGCAAATGTCATACGCTTGGCATTACCGTTCAAGCTGAAGGCTCAAGCTGAAGGCAAATGTCATATGCTTGGCATCACCGTTCAAGCTGAAGGCTCAAGCTGAAGGCAAATGTCATATGCTTGGCATCATTGTTCAAGCTGAATGCAAATGTCATATGCTTGGCATCATTGTTCAGGCTGAATGCAAATGTCATATGCTTGGCATCATTGTTCAGGCTAAAGACAAATGTCATATGCTTGGCATCACCGTTCAAGCTGAAGGCTCAAGGTGAAGGCAAATGTCATATGCTTGGCATCACTGTTCAAGCTGAAGGCAAATGTCATATGCTTGGCATCATTGTTCAGGCTGAATGCAAATGTCATATGCTTGGCATCATTGTTCAGACTGAAGGCAAATGTCATATGCTTGGCATCACCGTTCAAGCTGAAGGCTCAAGCTGAAGGTAAATGTCATATGCTTGGCATAACCGTTCAAGCTGAAGGCTCAAGCTGAAGGCAAATATCATATGCTTGGCATCATTGTTCAGACTGAAGGCAAATGTCATATGCTTGGCATCATTGTTCAGACTGAAGGCAAATGTCATATGCTTGGCATCACCGTTCAAGCTGAAGGCTCAAGCTGAAGGTAAATGTCATATGCTTGGCATAACCGTTCAAGCTGAAGGCTCAAGCTGAAGGCAAATATCATATGCTTGGCATCATTGTTCAGACTGAATGCAAATGTCATATGCTTGGCATCATTGTTCAGACTGAAGGCAAATGTCATATGCTTGGCATCACCGTTCAAGCTGAAGGCTCAAGCTGAAGGTAAATGTCATATGCTTGGCATAACCGTTCAAGCTGAAGGCTCAAGCTGAAGACAAATGTCATATGCTTGGCATCATTGTTCAGGCTGAATGCAAATGTCATATGCTTGGCATCATTGTTCAAGCTGAAGGCAAATGTCATATGCTTGGCATCACCGTTCAAGCTGAAGGCAAATGTCATATGCTTGACATCATTGTTCAGGCTGAATGCAAATGTCATATGCTTGGCATCACCGTTCAAGCTGAAGGCTCAAGCTGAAGGCAAATGTCATATGCTTGGCATCACCATTCAAGCTGAAGGCTCAAGCTGAAGGCAAATGTCGTATGCTTGGCATCATTGTTCAGGCTGAAGACAAATGTCATATGCTTGGCATCACTGTCAAATCAGAAGGCAAATGTCATATGCTTGGCATCACTGTCAAATCAGAAGGCAAATGTCATATGCTTGGCATCATTGTTCAGGCTGAATGCAAATGTCATATGCTTGGCATCATTGTTCAGGCTGAAGGCAAATGTCATATGCTTGGCATCATTGTTCAGGCTGAAGGCAAATGTCTTATGCTTGGCATCACCGTTCAATCTGAAGGCAAATTTCATATGCTTGGCATCATTGTTCAAGCTAAAGGCAAATGTCATACTCTTGGCAATACTATTCAAGGGGGAAGGTTACTTTAAATGCCTGACATTACTATTCAAGCTGAAGGAAAATGCCACATGCTTGGTTATCACTGTTCAAATAGAAGGCAAGTGTCAGATACTTAACATCACTGTTCAAGCTGAATGCAAATTTTATCTGCTTGGCATCACTGTTCAAACTGAAGGCAAATGTTATGTTTGGAATTACGGTTGAAGCTGAAGGCAAATGTTAAATTCTTAAATATTACTGTTTAAGCTGAAGGCAAGTGTCCTATTCTTGGCATCAATGTTCAAACTGAAGGCAAGAGTCATATTCTTGGCATCACTGTTCAAACTGAAGGCAAGAGTCATATTCTTGGCATCACTGTTCAAACTAAAGGCAATCCAAGCTGTATGATGCTGTACACTAACAGTTTGTAATTGGTATTTCCCTCTTATTAATAGGCATGTGACTTCTGGTATCTCTCTCTCTCTCTCTCTCTCTCTCTCTCTCTCTCTCTCTCTCTCTCTCTCTCTCTCTCTTGTTCTATTTGCTAATTTACTGTGAAGAGTCGGAGAAAAGATAGATGAAGCACAAACTTTCTGACTACAAGATTAATTCCTAGTTGTTATATTACTTATAGAGTTACTTCATAAACTAAACAAAACCGATTTAACCAGTTAATCAATGCCTAAAAAACATTCTCGCCTGTTCCTCATACTAATATCTAAAAATTAAGAAATACACATATAAACAGGTACAAATTTAGATGATGGGATTGTGAACATTTATAAAGAAAAAAACAAAAAGATATCGACAGATAACTTGGTTCCCTTCATCTCTTACGCAGCGTAAACTGATTTTTTGTATAGATATGTATATACAGTATCGACATATGCATGTATACATACATATACATATATATATTATATATACATATATCTACATGCATAAATTATGGGGCATATAACAAGAAGTATAACAGACCTCAATGCAGGTAATTAAACTCAAATCTATACGAACTTATGCAAATTAAGCATCAACCTCTCCCCTCCCCCCTCTCTCTCTCTCTCTCTCTCTCTCTCTCTCTCTCTCTCTCTCTCTCTCTCTCTCTCTCTCCCCACTGTTTTCACTATTCCACTTTCGCCCTGCGACAATTGTTCTTTTAATTACCTTCTTATGCTTTAGAAGTCTAGAATCAATATCCCCCCTGGTGGTCAAACAAGCGACATTCTTTTAATCGGCACTTGCTGTAACAAAGGCTCTTTGTAGTCTCCACGCCATTCTTTTTCACTCCCTCCTATCTTTCATTTTCTTCTCCTTTTTTTTTTACTCCCTTCTAGCCATTTCTCAATTAAATTTCTTTTCTTTTCCTTTTCCTGAAGTCTCCTTCGAGTAACATTCAGCTGATGGAAGCCTTTTGTCCTTGATGATAGTGATCACCTTCAGTCATAGTGAAGAATCTTTAAATCTTTTTATTTTTCGACATTGCTCCTTTGGATTTTCCTACTCTTTTACCCACATCAGATCCTTCATCTTCTGTCTTTTACACTTTTTTATTTTTATTTTTGCTTAAATATAAATGCTTGTACAAAATAAAACTATGAATTTCATCACATTTTCAAAATTGACATTCAAATTTGGTATGCTCTGTCCGTTAGTTTTTCCCTTATTCGCGTTTTTTATTATGGTACATAAACAACAACAACAAATGCAGCCGTTTTTGGTCCATTGTAGGACAAAAGCCTCAGACATGTCAGTCCATGCCTGGGTTTCATCCAGTTTCCATCACGACGCTGACGGTGATGGTGGGAGATTTTTGTCTGATGGCTCCCAGCAAACCAACCTAGTATGGATGGCCCTAACTAGTAGATGTACCCATTTGTAAATATAAACACTTTTCTAATAGTATATGAAGCTAATATGATCCATAGAAATTTTAATTATATTTATATATTTACAAACCATATAAATATAATCTAATTAAGGGAAGAAGTCTTCCCAGATATGCCACAATATCTACTCCAAATACTATATACTTCTTAATAGGCTCCTTTCCTTCCAAAATACAGAACCAGATTCCTCAATAGAATATAAAACTCAGAAACCACGCCATTATGGGTACAAGTTTAAAAAATAAATTATAAAAAAACACTTACAGGGTTAACTATGTTGCACTTTACATCCTCATGCAACACAGTAGAACTTAAAATAGACTAATTTTACGAAAAGAAAATTAATAAATGAAGGGTCTTCAAAGAGGTACATAAAAAGTATTCCACGCCCGATAGGTAGTCAGGAACACGAATGTCGGTAGGTTAAACTATTCGTGACGCCCTCTATTGATTTAGAGACAATTTTTGTCTATTCATTAGCTTCTAAAGTACTTGGCAACGTTAAATTCTTCTCCTTGTCTCATTCTTTGCGTTCACATATCTGATATTATCAATATGTTGTATACTGTAATCGTGTCCACATATAGGCGCACACTATCTGTAAATTCTGCTTATTTAATAGCATAAAAAT
>NC_090742.1:76394322-76412511 GCF_036898095.1 Palaemon carinicauda | reverse complement strand
AACTTTCAGTGATACAAACCACTCTTTAAAAAACAAAACTGGTACTAGAAATGTGTACAAACTCTCTCTCTCTCTCTCTCTCTCTCTCTCTCTCTCTCTCCACTGCTAAGGAAAACTCCTTTTATAGCATCAGCCTCAGGCCAAGGATATGTCAATAGCAGTAATAAGAGACCGCCCAGTTGTGATCAGGGGCACCCTGCCATAATCTCACTCTTTCCTTCGGTCAACACGCGAGCGACATGGAAGCTCTTCTGTTTGTGTTTGATTGCTTAAACAGGCCCCCCTTCCCCTCACCCCCCCCCCTCCCCAACAAAAAAACACAATATCCCTTACTTTGAACATCACACCTTGACCCCCCCCCCCCCTCCCTCCTTAATACAGACATTGTTTATTGGGGTTGCAACAATGCGCCAAATGTTTGAGTAGTATATCATTACTATTATTATTATTATTATTATTATTATTATTATTATTACTAGGAAAGCTACAACCCTAGCTGGACAAGTAGGATGCTATAAGCCCAAGGGCTCCAACAGCGAAAATAACCCAGTGAGGAAATGAAATAAGGAATCAGATAAAATAGGGCTTAAGTATATCCTCAAGCAAGAGAACTCAAACCCTAGACAGTTGAAGAGGCGATGGCGTTCCCGAATACTGGAGAATAATGGTTTGATTTTGCATTGTTCCTCTCCCAGAAGAGCTGTTTACCTATTTTTCATATGAATGATAACTTGGTCCCAGTTTTAAATATTTGGTTTGACGGAATTTTCAATGTAAAGGGAGAATACTTAGAAGTTATAAGTAGTTTAGCTTCTGGATTAAAATGTTATTTGTATCAATATTTCACAAATCCTGCTGAACCTCTGCAAACCAAGAAACTTTACTCAGTTGGATTGCTAAAAAAAGGGAGAAATATGTAAATATTGCTAAGAAAGAGGAAAAGGGGAAAAGTTATCAGTAACATTTTATTTTCATAGGGATGCCTTCATTACATACTGATAAATACTTTTGGGAAAAAAAAAAGATAAATTTTGTATAGAATATATAGATACACACATTATATAAATATACACATACATACATATATATATATATACATATACATATACATATACATATACATATACATATACATATACATATACATATACATATACATATATATATATATATATATATACATATACATATATATATAAATATATATATATATATATATATATATACATATACATATATATATAAATATATATATATATATATATATATAATATATATATACACACACCCGCATTATAAGAACATGATTTTTCCTACACTTAGAGGATTACGAATAAAAAAAATAGAATACTTGTGCTTTTGTGAAGTCACGTCTATCATCCATAAGCGTAGGCTATGAAGACTTACTTTGATGTAACTACGAAAAAACTGACATAAGGTACAACAATATTTAATTAAAGCGGAACATTGTTCTCTGGAGTAAATAACAAGACCAGGATCGTTTACGACATGCAGGCAACAATTCAATGTAAAAAAAAAAAATAGTTGCAGCATATTGCTATACAGATAACAATTTGTGTCCATATATATATATATATATATATATATATATTTCTGTGTGTAAATAACTGCTGCATTTTGCTATATCAAACGTAATCTATGTCCTGTATGTATTATTTTTTGTGTAAATAATTACGGCAATTTGCCATTTCAAAGTGATTTGTTTACATATTCGTACTTTGTGTGTGTGTGCGTGTTTGTGTGTAAAACACCAGTGGTTTATGAATAACGAAATTAAGCTTAAAATTGCCGTTGTCCGCTGTCTAGACAGCGACCAGCACCTATAAACTATACATGAAACATGAAGTAAGACCCTCAGCCGTAGCTTCGTAATGGTACGTAACGTCCATGAGGTTAGGACTTACTGACTCGACCTACTTTCTATATTACCGTCATTCATAACGACACAGTACAATAAATAAGAGTTAGACCACATGGATAATTACCCATTCTAAGCTTATAGGTGGAAATGTTTAAGAATCTGCAGTGTTTTTGCCAATATGTCTGAAACGAGGTAAAAATTGGAGAAAAGTATTTTATACAGTAAATGAAAATACTAGGAAATATAAAAGAACCTTGTTGTATATGGAATCAAATAACAGCGTTGCTGGAATAGTTGCAAATGACATAGCTGCTGGAGAACTAACTGTTAATATTGAATTAATAATTATTGGAACAGCAACTGTTAATATTGAAGTAATAATTATTGAAACAGCAACTGTTAATATTGAAGTAATAATTATTGATGGATATGAGACAGTATCAAATGATGCGCCGAAATACTTTGGTAATTAGGAATTAAGATCTATTGATGCTACACCGAATTATTTTTTAAAAGAACATTTTTCTTTAATATTCAGAAAATCATACACTAAAGGACAGTAACAAAGTAAAATGGGATTTTTTTTTAAATTAATAAATGATACTTTTACGAGAGCAATGCCTAAAAAGAAATCCAAAGAAGTAACAATAACTCAGAAATTACGAGAGAGAGAGAGAGAGAGAGAGAGAGAGAGAGAGAGAGAGAGAGAGAGCTAAATAATAATTGACCATAAATACCTAATCTTCAAATAACCATAAAAACTAACTTATGACAAAGAGCATACGCCCTCACTATAACATTAAGTGTGGAATATTTACTTAGAAGAGACCTAAGCTGCTTTAATGTAGGATGAAAAAACTTACATTTTTATATGATCATAAAAAATTTATATTTCTAACGTAAGCAATATAAAATCACCTTTTTTTTTTTTCTAAAGTACTATGTGCCCTATGGAATCCCCTTGTTTCATGGTTTAGGGGCGCTCATGAATAGCAGAGGCAAGGGACAGTGACAATGCACCAGAGACTGACCATATATACTGTACATTAGGATCAACGCCCACGCCCAAGCTAGGACCACGGAAGGCCAGGCATTGGCTCCTGATGACTAAGCAGGTAGACCTAAAGCGCCCCCCCCCCCAACTCATAATTGTAAGAAGCGACCAATAATAAAGTAACACACTCAGAACTGCATAATTAAAATATCAAATAAGAGAACATCCACTTAGAAATTCATAGGAGTTCTTTCGTGAAATGTGAAGCCGAAGAAATTAATCTTTCTCATCCAATTATACCGAAACAGCCAAATCATCGAAGAAGAAAAGAATAAACGAACCAAATATCACACGAGACCAGGTAACAGGACTTAAATATTTCCCGAACTTGAAGTTCAAGTCCTTTCCCTCCCAGCCAAGGAGTCACGAAACTTTCATCCTCGGCAGGCGATAAACACGACACATTCCTCGTTAGCTTTCTGTGTCAGTTCTTCAGTTTCCGGGATGATAGGGATGTACAATTTACAAGTTTCTTTAATCATATACCCGACTATAAACCAAGACTTGACTATATGTATGAATAATGATATTTAATTTTTAACGTTAACTTGCTTCAACACTATTTTTTTTTTCTTATTGACAAATATCCAAATGGAGACGTGGATCCATGTTTGTTTGAGGAGTTGAATTATATATATATATATATATATATACATATATATATATATATATACATATATATATATATATTTATATATATACTGTATATATATAAATATAAAGAGAGAGAGAGAGAGAGAGAAAGAGAGAGAGAGAGAGAGAGAGAGAAAGAGAGAGAGAGAGAGAGAGAGAGAGAGAAAGAGAGAGAGAGAGAGAGAGAGAGAGAGAGAGAGAGAGCGAGAGAGAGAGAGAGAGCTTTTTTTTTAGCGATTTTCCTTTTATATTTACCAGTTTTGGTCCCCTGCGTCAATGCTCTCGTCAGCGAACACCAAGCAAAACCAACAATGAATGGAAAGAAAAACTACCATTGAAAATGAAAGACAAAAGAATGTCTGGAGTAGCTTTTGCTTTCCATGGCGAGGACGTGACATCTGACCATTTCCATGGATCCAGAGGAATTACGCAACATTTCTTCTTTTTATAGAGAGCAGGGAATTGTTGTAGATAAGTATTTCGACTAGCTTTGGCCTTATTTTTCATGTTTTTCGAGTTTATCATTCCATCTTATTTCTCTTTATTTTTTCTTACTTATTTATAACAGCGAAATATTATAGTTAAGTATTTTGACTAGGTTAGTTATTATTTGTGCATCTCTTTCCAGTTTATTAATCTATCTTATTTCTCTTCTGGTTTTTTTCTTCTTTTTTCATAACAGTGAAGTACTGTAGTTAAGCATTTTGACTAGGTTAGTTATTATTTGTTCATCTTTTTAAAATTTATTATTCTATCTTATTTTCCTAATTTTATAACAACGGAGTATTGCAGTTAAGTATTTTTACTCGCTTTGGTCATTATATGTTCGTATTTTCACGTTTATTATTTGACCTTACTTCTCTTTTTTCATTCTTAATATAAGAGCAAAGTGTTGCAGTTAAGTATTTTGACTAGTTTTAGTCATTTTTTTTATGATTTCCATGGTTATTATTCTATTCTATATCTCTTCCTCTTGTTTTTTATAGTTTATATATAAAAGATCTATTCTTATGTTGTTATAATTCTTAAATTATTTTATTTCAATTGTCCAATACTTCTATTATAGTTTATTTATTTCCTTGTTTCACTTCCTCACAAGACCTATTTTTCCACTGTTGGAGCCCTTGGGCTTATAGCATCCTGCTTTTCCAACTAGGGTTATAGCTTAGCTAATAATAATAATAATAATAATAATAATAATAATAATAATAATAATAATAATAATAATAATAATAATAATAACAATAATTATAATGATAACAACAATAATAATAAAAATACCAATCAGGGATAGTTATAATCGTGTTTATAATCGTAATCTTTATAATTATGACGTCACTTAATTTTTTTTAAAAAAGATATTGTTACACTAAATAACGGTCAATAGTTGTTTATTCTTTGACATTTCTTAAAAAATACGCTGTTGTTTACTCTGGTAAATGAAAAATGCAGTAACCATGTCTTGCAATGCACCATGTTATTTTTCAGTAAAAGTGAAGAAATTACACAACAAAATGAAACTAAGAAGAGATTATTGGTTTAACCGGTCCTCCGAAACAATTCTTCACCTTGAAGTTATTCTCCTTTTTCTAAGCACGACAGCATCAAGTATAAAAAGCCAGTTTTTTATTGTTTATTTTTTATCTTAAACCATTTAATTTCGTTGTCATTAAATCATTAAACACCTCTATCTTTCACTCCTTTTTTTCAAACCATTTTATTTTTTAGGTCTCTCTCTCTCTCTCTCTCTCTCTCTCTCTCTCTCTCTCATTTGTTTCCACTGCAACACTCTCGTCTTATTTTTGTTAACACTGCAACACTCTCGTCTTATTTTTGTCAACACTGCAACACTCTCGTCTTATTTTTGTTAACACTGTAACACACTCATCTTACTTTGGTTATCACTGTAACACAATCTCTCTCGTCTTATTTTTGTTAACACTGTAACACACACTCATCTTACTTTTGTTAACACTGTAACACACGCACACGCACACACACCAACACTCTTTCTCACCTTATTTTCGTTACCACTGTAACACACACTCTTTCTACTTTTGTTAACACTGTAACACACCCACACACACCTTTTCTCGTCTTATTTTTGTTACCACTGTAACACACACACACTTTCTACTTTTGTTAACACTGTAACACACACACACCAACACTCTTTCTCGTCTTATTTTTGTTACCACTGTAACACTTGCCTCAACTGAAATGTTTGTCGACAAACAAACCACCAGCATCGCTTTGTAAGAAAGTGGACGTGAAACAGCGGCGGAGACCCTTCTCCCTCCAGCTCCTTTTGTATCTCTTCACAAAAGAGGAATCTAGGCTGGAAAATCTTCGCCTTTATGTCTCTGTGCAAGACTAAGCCGTTGCGTAGCCTGACACGATTTCGTAAATTCGGCTGCGGAGGTTAAGTTCTTTTACGTCTTTCAGCGGTGACAACTAAGTGAATACATAAGGTTTGAATAATTGGATTTGCAGCAATCATTAAAAAATAACTATGCATGTAAAACTAGCAAATATCACAGGAGAACATTGGGCGTTGTTGGATACATACGCATGCACAGTAAGTATACAAATTCAAAATTCTTAATAATAATAATAAAAAAAAGGCATATGGACGTATACACTCAATGAGTTTTGTAAAAGTTAAAATAACTTACGAACCTTAAAATACCAATAGAAATTACCTGATTTTGAGTACTTTCAATAAACTAAATTTTCCATCCTGATTCCAATAATGTTTTCTCCCTTCATCTGTCAAATTCATAAAGATTAAACTCTTTCTCAATCAACCTTTCACCTTTTTATATTCTCAAGTAAAGTATTTATGCTTTGATATAGAAGTCAATTGGCATACCATCATTACTTAAAACGGTTTGAGTAAAATTCAAAGGCCCTCGGCATTCAAAACCTCAAAATGGATAGGATATATTCTCGTTATTCTGTTCCCATTAAATGTTCTTAATTTCTCAATTTCATGATATAGTGCTTAATCTTATATGTCTCTTCGCCCTTTATACTCCTAAAAAGAGCCATTTCTCATTTACCTCGCGGACTGGTTATATCGAACCATAGAGTTAAAAAAACCGTAATTTTAATCGGAAATTCCCTGTAAAAATATACTGTTCTGAGCTCTCTTTCAGTAAAATACAGGCGACCGTAATTTGGCCCTACTTTGTTATTATCTTTTACGGGTTGGTGACCGTAATATCACTCCTTTACGCCAATATATCCGTTTTTCAAAAGGTATATGCCTGGCAACATTTAATCCAGGATTTTTTTGGGGGGTGGGCAATTTTTAATAGTGACCTCATGGGAGACTTCTAGAGTAGAAAAATTATATGACAAATATTTACAGGGTGCAAAGAGGAACTGAAGCTCCATTAAACTCTTCCGTAGACTGACATCTATAATCGGTCTGTAAATGTTACAAGCCCGTGCTGGCCAACAGTGCCAGGCAATGTAGATTATTATAATCAAAAGGAGAAAACTACCCGGTCCAATGAGCTGGCCCGGTTGAATTCGGGAAGAAAAAATATTTACATCAAATACTAAATAAAATAAAATCAAATATATACTGAATATAATGGATAAAACGACGAGTAAATTATGAGGGTAAATATCTGTGATAAATACAAATTTAAATCTTATCTGTACAATTGTTTCTTATAAAAGTTAAAATCCCCAAAACAGAGAAAAGATCAATAAGAATTCTCAGCAAAATCCAAATTCTCTCTCTCTCTCTCTCTCTCTCTCTCTCTCTCTCTCTCTCTCTCTCTATAAAAACATTAGTCGTTAAACATGTACAAATAAAAGATGATAACCCCCCAACCCGCCACCCCCCCCCCCCCCACAAAAAAAAATCAAGCAACGTTTGCGGCCGTAATTATACGGAGGGACCATTCGTTCTCTGACCCACATTAACCCCTCGATGTCAAACGAAACTAGGAGAAGCCTGACGAGTTCAATCACATCTGAAAGGGACATTCGCGAGGCTGAGGGAGGGGGTGGGGGGATACAATCATCCGTTTGCCATCGATTAAGGGGGGAAAGGGATAGTACGTGACAATGGATCACCAGACGGATTTAATTTGAAATTTTCTACTGCTAAACGCACCCCTTCCCATTGCGAAGTGGGGAAGAGTAGGGACATTTGTGTGCTGATTTGAATGACGCTTCGAAATTGGTGGGAGATGTACACTCTTTGCAATGTGAGATGTATAATCTTTGTAATGGGAGATTTAAACTCTTTGCAATGGGAGAAGTATACTCTTTGCAATGTGAGATTTAAACTCTTTGCAATGGGAGATTTAAACTCTTTGCATTGGGAGATTTAAACTCTTTGCATTGGGAGATTTAAACTCTTTGCATTGGGAGATTTAAACTCTTTGCATTGGGAGATTTAAACTCTTTGCAATGGGAGATTTAAACTGTTTGCAATGGGAAATGTCTACTCTTTGCAATGTGAGATTTAAACTCTTTGCAATTTGAGATTTAAACTCTTTGCAATGGGAGAGTTAAACTCTTTGCAATGGGAGAGTTAAACTCTTTGCAATGGGAGATTTAAACTCTTTGCATTGGGAGATTTAAACTTTGCAATTGGAAATTTAAACTGTTTGCAATGGGAGATGTCTACTCTTTGCAATGTGAGATTTAAACTGTTTGCAATGGGAGATTTAAACTGTTTGCAATGTGAGATATAAACTGTTTGCAATGGGAGATTTAAACGGTTTGCAATGGGAGATTTAAACTGTTTGCAATGGGAGATTTAAACTGTTTGCAATGGGAGATGTCTACTCTTTGCATTGGTAGATATAAACTCTTTGCAATGGGAGATTTAAACTCTTTGCATTGGGAGATTTAAACTCTTTGCAATGGGAGATTTAAACTCTTTACAATGGGAGATTTAAACTCTTTACAATAGGAGAAGTATACTCTTTGCAATGGGAGATATATACTTTGCAATGTGAGATTTAAACTCTTTGCAATGGGAGATTTAAACTCTTTGCAATGGGAGACGTCTACTCCTAGCAATGGGAGACTTTTACTCCTAGCAATAGGAGACGTCTACTCCCAGCTATAGGAGATGTATAATTTTAGCAATAGGAGACATACTTCTAGAAATAGGAGACGCATATTACAAGCAATGGGAGATGTATACAGTAATCTTAGTAATGGGAGATGTATACTCTTTGCAATGGGAGATGTCTACTCCTGCCAATAGGAGATGTCTACTCCTGTCAATAGGAGATGTCTACTCCTGGTAATAGGAGACGTATAATTCTAGCAATAGGAGATGTATAATTCTAGCAATAGGAGATGTATAATTCTAGCAATAGGAGATGTATAATTCTAGCAAAAGGAGACATACTCCTAGCAATAGATATATAATCCTAGTAATAGGAGGCGTGTACTCCCAGAAATGGGAGATGTATACTCCACAAATGGGAGATGTATACTCCACAAATGAGAGATGTATACTCCACAAATGGGAGATGTATACTCTTTGCAATGGGAGATGTATACTCTTTGCAATTTCTTTGCAATGGGAGATGTATACTCTTAGCAATGAGACATTTATTCTTAGCAATGGGAGATTTATATCTTAGCAATGGGAGATGTATACTCCTAGCAATGGGAGATGTATACTCTTAGCAATGGGATATGTATACTCTTAGCAATGGGATATGTATACTCTTAGCAATGGGAGATTTATACTCTTAGCAACGGTTTTTCTTTTTCTTTCTATGGATCGATGAACACCTCATGTATATACGGAATTCTCTTTTCATTGTGACTGATTGATTTAGATTTCCATGGCGTTGTCTTCAAATGCCACCCCAGCCCTCTTATTAGATTGATGCTGAAAGAGTTGACTAAATAAAAAATACTTTAAATTCAATGAATGGCGTGGCTGTTCATTTAACCTACTCCTCTTTAAATGTATAGAAAGTAGGCGGCTATAAATTTTAGAAGAATCACCCTTTACTTCAAACGTAATAATGCAATACCTTTTCTTCTAAAAGTGTAAAGGATGTTGGAGGCGATGGCTATCATTATAATAATGTATCAAATGTTGGAGTAACAGACTTTATTGAGAATCACTCTCTTAAATATGATGGATGTAGAAGCCAGTTACTTAGAGAAGGATGGTGTAGGCGGTAACTTTAAAAAAGATTTTGTTATTGACTTTTTAAAGATCCATCTCCTTTATTTAACAGAAACCGGTTTTCTTTAACTAATTTTCTGATTGAGATATTGCCCTTGCAAAGTATCTTCTAATAGGTATTGACTGCTTACGAAATTAATTGCCCTTAAAAAAGGATCATCATAAATAGTTGAAGAAGGTTATTAGGATTACGAAGTAGTGTTATGAATAAATTACATTTACCGATTGATATCCTTTTATTCAAAAGTATTGGTTGGCAACGGTATTTCCTTTATAAAGCCCTGGCGATTTTCGGGACGGGGTTCGAGACTAGCTCAAATTATACAGTTTCTTGTGGTGTTTGCAACCTCACCATCATTGTGAGCTATAAATGGTGGCTTGGGGGAGCCTATAGGTCTACCTGCCGAGTCATCAACAGTCTTTACCTAGCCATAACTGGTCCTAGCTTGATGGAGAGAGGCTTGGACGCTGATCATGTCTGTATATGGTCACTCTCTAAGGCATTATCACTTTCCTTGCCTCTGCCATTGATGATCGACCTTTAAACAGGGTCGGTAAAGGTATTACCTTTGCATCGGCTCCTCTCCTTCTCTGAATACAATGGCTGGCATCGGCTTTGTCTTTGCAAATGCAATTTTTCTTTGACAAGACAAGACTCAAATACACCCTCATCAACATGAAAAAAAGCAATGAGAGTAAAATTTAAAAGCTTCAAAATACGTTAAAAAAAAATAAATTTGAATAAAAAAATCATTCTTTCAATACAGCTCTTATCCTCTATATTCTTATTCTCTTTATTAATCTCTTTCGGGAAATGTCAATAAAGGGGATACAGCCACACGTCAGGAACACTGGGCTTATTGCTTTCATCCATTTCATCTCCATAAAACTTAGCCAAGTTAATTGGAACGAGCGAAGCAGAAGAGTCTCCGTGGGTCAATATGGTTCTTGTACCTTGATACATTACGTGTGTATTCCGACTTCAGAAGGTTTGTAACGAGATACAAGGCCTAAATCAAACACCGTCGCTCAAAATAAATTAAGGAAATTGTCGTCGTTTGATAGGATCTTCTGAAAACGTTAGCTCTGAGTAATTCATCTCCTGGACAGTGATAAAAGGTTTTCAAACGTTTATAAATTGAAATTTGTAAAATTCAAATACATAACATATTATCAAACAAACACACACACACACACACACACACATATATATATATATATATATACACGTATATAAATATATATAAATATATGCATAAATAAATATATATACATATATACATATACATATACATAGTATGATATATATATATATATATATATATATATATATATATATATCTTACGGTTTTCTTCACTAGCTTAAGCTGCTTTCATATGTTCAAATGTAATGTCCATAATACAGGGAATGGAAGAGTCGACTATCAAGTTCCAATCAGATTCAGTCAAAGGTTCGAATCCAGGTCTATGAAGTACAAAGATCATATATAATTCTTTTTTCGATAAAAATCCACTAGCTAGAGGAAATTCTATATTTAAAGTTATTTGTGTATGCACGCATTTGTATACATACAGAGCTCATTTTCATGCATGAATATGTATTAACATTAACACGCGCACAAATTTCTCTGTAGAAAAAAAAAAAAGAAGAAGAAGAAGAAGAAGAAGAAGAAGAAGAAGAAGAAGACAATTGTAGTGCTCACTTGAAACTCATAACACTAAAAAAAAAAAAAGGACTGGAAAGAGCTTCCTTCAACTTTTAATGCCTGAAGTTATGAATATATCAATACCAGTACGCCCACAATGAACGGTCACTTGAGGTAGCGCTGGTGTGTTTCTGTATAGAATCGATGAAAGTTGAAATGAATCAAGAGAGAATGCATTATCTACTGGCTGTAAAAGGCGCTTGATATTGAAAAGAAATGCCGAGTCACAGTTATAGTAATAAAATAGGGAATCTGTTAGAATGCTTCTCTATCTTACGTGTTTAAATCTCTCTCTCTCTCTCTCTCTCTCTCTCTCTCTCTCTCTCTCTCTATATATATATATATATATACAAATAGCATGTCTTTATGTGTGTATATACATAAATGCATATAAAGTAAACATACAAGCACACACATATACATGCATACATAATATATATATATATATATATATATATGTGTGTGTGTGTGTGTGTGTGTATATATATAAATAAATAAATATAAATATATATATATATATATATATACATACATACATACATACATACATACATACATATATATATATATATATATATATATATCTTGATATGCTCCAACTTTGGGAAACAAACATCAAATCTTTAACAATTCATGCAATATACAAGATGGGTCTGTCCCTATATTAATTTCCTTCTCTAAGCTGCACTTTCTATTGCAACCTCGCTTCTCGAACTCATCGAAGTTACGTATGTATTTGGCTTTATTCTATCCCAAATATTCCCAGGGAAGAGCAACAGAGCAAATTATTGCAACGTCCTATACTATATTATGCTTCCCCAGCTCAAGAGAAACAAAATGCTGGTACAATAAAGCATAAAGTTCGGAGTTACATAAACAATTCGCTTAAAACAAAACTGTGAGGTTGTCAATCAAATTCTACTATTTATACAGCCTTTGAACTCTCTGACATTTAGGCTTGATGCATTTTTTTTTCTTCTTTTTTAGCCTTTCGTTTTAAGGGTAATGTATTCAGGGCGACATGGTTTTGCTCACGGACATAATATATAAGAGGGGAAGACATTTAATCGACGTTGAAGTTTAATCCTTCGTTGTTACTTATCGTTGCACTGTAAAATGGGTGACCTTCGACATTTACCTGGTTATGAAAAACAATGCAATTATTTAATATATATTTTTCATAGTGCATAAAAAAAATGAAATGAAATATAAATTCTATAACTTTCGCAGTCGACTCTCATAAGAGAATAACTAAAAAAAAAAAAAAAATAAAAGAAATTCTGAATCTTTTTTTAGCAGTTTTTTGACAAATAAAATTATATAAATGGAAAGTTTTTCAGTTAACTTTCATAAGAGAATAATTAAACAGAAGAAATAGAAATTCTGAATTTTTCTTTAAGCAGTTTTTCTACGAAATAAAATGAAACATAGTTAAAAATCTTTCCCAGTTGACCTTCATATGAGAATAACCAAAGAGGAAAAAATAGACATTCTGAGAATAATTGATAAGCTTCAGTTCTTTAAAAGAATGTCTAATAAATTTTGAGCTCTTTGCACACGCGTAATAAAAATTCAAAATCAATTCTTTCCGGTTTTCTATATAGACTGAAATTGATATAAACATCTTCTATCGTTTATGATATAGTAATTTGAGTTTTTTAAACCTGAATAAATAAAATATAAAAATAAATTATCTTGCTCAACAATACACAATCTGAGACAAGGATCTTATGAATAAAAATTCTAATTGATATAAAAATCTTCTATCGTTTATAATATAATCTTATTTTATTTTCAAATAAACTTGAAATTAATAAATTATCAAGTCCAAAATTACACAAACCGAGACATGGATATTCTGAAAAAAAAAAAAAAAGTCCAAGTCTCATTAAAATAAAAAGTCATCCGAGTAACTTTGATGAATTTTAATGAGCTTTGAGCTTTAAGCAGAATTACTAAAGAGCCTTTTTAATAAACGTCTGTCGTAAGACACTAATTTCAGGCAATCCCAACTCATCCGTCACATGGGATAATACATGCATAAAAATCTGGCGTTCATTTCAGGGAAAAAGAGCTTTTTGATAACAAGAGGAAATCCCCACATTAATTTCACTTTTAAAGAGGACCAGCACACAGGGAACTTCATAGCCTAATCCTTCTGTAATAAAGAACCCCCCCCTCTCTCTCTCTCTCTCTCTCTCTCTCTCTCTCTCTCTCTCTCTCTCTCTCTCGTAAAATATCAAAATGGATAGTATGTTTTCGGTAGTGAATAGTTTTCTCATTTAAAATTGGGTCTTTTGGAACACAGAACTTTCCTCAACTAACCCAAAGTTAAGAAAAAAAAAGTTAAGTCTGTAAGAAAAATATCTATTGTAAAGAAAATTTTACAAATTATCTGTTGTAAAGAAAATTATTTTACAAAATAGCTATTGTAAAGAAAATTATTTCGAAATGTAAATTATAACTACATTCTAACATGAAATCTAAGCATGTGATTTCAATAAAAAAAAAAAAAATTAAAAGTATTACGGCAACAACTAACATAATCTCTCAAAGACGCCCCAAAAATTCTTTCTACGTTAAAAAAGGCGTGGATTAAAATCCTTGCTCATTAAGGGAGATATATTTCGCAAGAAGTATATACCTTAAAACAAGAGCTAATTTCACCAAAAGGACACACTAACTATGGAGACGCAATCTTTAAGAATAAAAGACTCGCCCAAGGAAAAGAAACCCAACAAACAGAGGGTAATTTCCTCCCAGGAAAGACAAAGTGTGACGTCAACACTACCCCTACGGCATTAAATAAAGGAGGAGGATTACACCTCCCCCCTCTAGAAGAACTAAGGCTAGAGTAGGGGAGGTAGGGATGGTAGGGTACGAAGTGGAAATAGGAAAGTAGGAGAGGAGTATATCCTCTTAGTAAGACAATGTATGATGTCAACTATCCACAGAGCTATGAATGGAAAAGATGATTGAAAATTATACCCCTAAGGATTAGGGAAGGGCTAGAAGAGGGAGGGGTAGGAGGAGGAGGAGGAGGCGTAGAAGGAGGAGAGGGTTAGTGTATGAAAAAGGTAGATGATGACGGAGCCCACAATGGTGAGGTGGTGTGGTAAATAAGATTATAACACGTTGAGAAAGACGGGGCTTGGGGAATTAGGACATCGGTAAATTGCGGCCATATAATACCGTACCAAAGGAGTACCCTTGGAGATGCTTCAGTAACCAAGATGAAAAGGAAGGGGTTGCAACCCTTCTTGTAGTAAAAGGGGGAAAAAAAGGGGGAGTGCGTCGAAGGGGCAAAGAGAGCTTGAGGAAATGGAAAATATTCTTGGAAAAAAAACTGGGAAGTGAGCGAGGGGGCGAAACGAAACAAGAGCTACGAGTGATATAGAGAATAGGGAAGAATAAAGACGATAGATAAAAAGAAACAAGTGGAAGAACATCAACTAGAGAGAGAGAGAGAGAGAGAGAGAGAGAGAGAGAGAGAGAATAAGGAAGTATAATGACGATATGTAAAAAGAACCAGGTTGAAGAACACTAACCGAGAGAGAGAGAGAGAGAGAGAGAGAGAGAGAGAGAATAAGGAAGTATAATGACGATATATAAAAAGAAACAGGTAGAAGAACACTAACCGAGAGAGAGAGAGAGAGAGAGAGAGAGAGAGAGAGAGAGAGAGAATCAGGAAGTATAATGACGATAAATAAAAAGAAACAGGCTGAAGAACACTAACCGGGGAGAGAGAGAGAGAGAGAGAGAGAGAGAGAGAGCTCAGGGGGGAAAAGTCAGCCAGCGGAGAACAGTGAAATAATGGCGAAAAGGGTGGCCGGTGGCATTATGGCACGGGCAAATGCTCATTGAAAACCCCCACACGAATATCACAAGGACCCACTTGATACACAAAAGAGACAAACGAGGAAAGGACATTGTAAGGAAAGAGAATATATGGCTTAAAGCGTCGCGTGTGATAGACACTTAACTCAATTTTTTCGAATATTTTTTTTTTATTATATGACGGTCGACCAAAAAAATTATTTCATGAAAAGTACTGAAAAGTATCTATTTAATAAAACGGATGAGAAAAATTAATTTCAAGAAATGGACTGATAAAAAAAGAAGGCATTTTCCAATTTTTTTCTATACGCCAAAATCAATTACATGAAAAGTAATGAAACTCAATTCATTTTTTCGAATATCTATTTAATAAAACGGATGAGAAAAATTAATTTCATGAAATGGACTGATAAAAAAGAAATGCATTTTTCCGATTTTTTTTTATACGCCAAAAAACAATTTCATGAAATGTACTGAAACTCAATTCATTTTTTTCGAATATCTATTTAATAAAACGGAGGAGAAGAATTAATTTCATGAAATGGACTGATAAAGAAATCCATTTTTCCGATTTTTTTTTATACGCCAAAAAACAATTTCATGAAATGTACTGAAACTCAATTCATTTTTTCGAATATCTATTTAATAAGACGGATGAGAAAAATTAATTTCATGAAGTGGACTGATAAAAAAAGAATGCATTTTTCAGATTTTTTTTATACGCCAAAAAACTGATTTCATGAAATGTAGTGAAACTATTTATTTTTTCGAAAATCTTTTTAATAATACGGTTGACCAAAAAATTAATATCATTAAATGTACTGAAACTTGCTTAATTTTTTTTTCGAATATTTTTTTTCTATAAAACGGGAGACTACAAATTAATTTCATGAATATATTGAAACTTAATCAATTTTTTCGAATATCTTTTTAAAAAACGGTTGACCAATAATTATAATTGCATTTTATCAATAATTATAATTGCATGAAATGTACTTTAACTTAATTCATTATTTCCGAAAACTTTTAATTACTACGGTTGACCATAAAATTATAGTTTCATGAAATGTACTGAAGCTTAATTAATTTTCTCTTTAATATTTTTTTAAATACAAAACGGTAGACCAAAAAGTTAATTTCATGAAATGTCTTGAAAATTTATTGAAACAATTCCTTTTTTTTCGAATATTGTTCTTTCATAAAACGTTAGACCAAAATTATAATTTCATAAAATTTACTAATACTTGATACGTGATGGATTTAAAAAAGAAAATTGCCAACAAATTCTATTAAGAATAAAAAAAAATATTAAAAAAAAAATAATAAAAAAAACCGTAAAAATTCAACCGTAAGTTAATGCCATTCATGAGCGACCTTTAAAACCCTCAATGCAAGTATCTAAAAGGCGAAAAATCATTGATTTTTAACTATATCAGAGATTCTTAATCTAACGTAAATTGACTTAGGATGTCTATCAGGCCTAATATACCTTAAAAGTACAAGCAGCAATACCAAACTGGATATAAAATAGCATTATCATTATGTTTATATATAATACTGTTTCAAATTAAGAATTTTAGAGGTAATAATCATTACGTTTGCTGAAACCATGGATTGTGCAAGGCCCAATCACTCATAAGTTTGTCAGTCGTAAAATGACTACCTGTGTCTAATGGGGTGATAAAAAAAAAGTTCGAGGTCGTTTCGTCTGTCCCTAATGGCTGGCTGAGAAACCTTATGGCTGTACTACTACTACTACTACTACTACTACTACTACTACTACTACTACTACTAACTAACTAACTAACTAACTAACTACTACTACTATCACCATTATCATTAATAATACTGAAGATACCAAAATGATAATGACAAAGATATATCATAATAAAAAAAAGTCATTATCATTATTATTATTACTATCACTATTAACATTACCATTATTATACAGGTAATTTTAATTACAGGTATCATCACCATGATTATTACTAGTATTGTCAAAATCACAAGTCCCTTAACTACGATCTAACCGTAAAAAGAGAGAGAGAGAGAGAGAGAGAGAGAGAGAGAGAGAGAGAGAGAGAGAGAGAGAGTGAAATTTTCTGCTCTCAGCACCTGGTCCTCCCAAAAAGTGGCAAGAGGGAAAAGATGGTGTGAAATCTCTCGAAATAATCGCTGAGACGGGCAATACAGATTCTGATTGGCCTTCTGTTCTTGAAGGAAAAATATAAGAAGGAAAAAAACCCCCAAAGAATGAGAGAGGTTTAAGGTGGAACATGATTTCTTGGATTTTATTAAAAGTCGGAGAAGAGGCGGGATATATAGTCGAAGTCCTAATAGAATCTTGGGGGTGAAAGATATTACTGATTTTATTTTGAAATAAAGAGTGGTAGTAATTTCTTTTTAGAAAGGTAGGTTATGATGATGATGCTAATGATGATGATAATATTCATAATAATAATAGTAATAATAACAAAAATAGAAATAATAATAATAATAATAATAATAATAATAAACGGATATCAGTGTATATAGTAGTAGTAATAATAATAATAATAATAATAATAATAATAATAATATGTATAGTTGTAGAATAAATATAAGATATAAATATATACACATATATAAATATATATATTATACACATACAAGTATTTATACATACACACACATATATTATATATATATAATATATATATATATCTATATATATATAATATATATATATCTATATACATATATATATATATCTATATACATATATATATCTATATACATATATATATCTATATACATATATATATATATATATATATACACATATATATATCTATATACATATATCAATATATATATATATATATATATATATATATATATATATATATATATA
>NC_090742.1:76381822-76386822 GCF_036898095.1 Palaemon carinicauda | reverse complement strand
CTTTGTCTTGTATTGCTTTGAAATGTAATCGATTTAGAATACTTGAACTCGCACCCAAACATATGCTCAACTGTTAGGTAGGACAATATTGCTTTTAAGGATTAAAGTATTTATGTTTTAGAAGTATACAGTAAGGCGCCTTTATGGAGATTGGTTCTTCAGTTTTTATTTGAAAAAAAAAAATTACTTGGTTGAAAACAGTTTATGAAAACTGAAAGCACATCTGTAAACAGAATATTTTTAGATATACTCTCGTTACTTCCCTACGTATCAGTACAGCATTTTATTGCAACTAAGGATAATAATTCACACAAAGGCTACACCACACTTTATGTTACCATTTAAGGTTAGTAAAAATAATGATCAACCGGGTGAGAGGAAAACAAAATATTGGTCCAGGTCTGTTTCGTTTCTATTTTGGTCACTTGACCGAATCCTTTCCAGGGTTTTACGTGGGAAAGATTTCCTAAGACTGTTTTCTCTTCCATTTTGTGCCATTTACTGAATTTATTTAACACCATCTATATCAACACTAGCGTCTGCCCTCAAGAAAGGAGCTATTAATATCAATATGAAAAACAGATTACAGCAATGTTCAAATCGTTAGATGTACTGGACTTGAGAAATCAATAAAACAAAATGCTTTAAGAAAATGATTTAGGAAGATATTAGAAATTCGTCAACTATAGTCTATGAGTTGAATAGATTGATTGGGTGATTTACTACTGTATATTTACGTTACAACAGCTATGGTCAACAACATCGAGTGGCAGCAGAGAAGATATCAATTCATTTATACAGAGAAGCTACAAGATTTGGGGTTGTTTTAGAGTTGAAAATAGTGACTTCAATACAAGAATTCTTAATTTTTCTCAGAAAAGTCATCAACACCAAGCAAGCCCACAGTGTATTGAAGATCATAAAAGTACCAGAAAGACCAAATAAATTCTTTCACAGATAATTAGGCAATACAGTGTGTACTAGTATCATCTTTGTTTACAAGCAGCGAAGTCTGTAGCCCAAATAAGCCAGGAACAGTTGATAAACACTAAAGTCCCAGGGTACACAAACCGAAATAAAAAAAAATAAATGGGAACCACACATGAACTATACAACTCTCTCTCTCTCTCTCTCTCTCTCTCTCTCTCTCTCTCTCTCTCTCTCTCTCTCTCTCTCTGAGTTTTCCCCTTGCCTTTGTACCTGTGAACGCCCACCCTCAACCACAAATTTGTATGCAGGTTAAGTTCCCATTCCCCTCGAAGTGGTGCTGCAAAGTCAATTTAAAGCTTTTCAATGTAAAATGGACAAAGGCTTGAAAAGGAAATAGAAAAATCACTCATTACTTATCACCAAGACCCCGCTAAGAATTTTGATAAAATTCCATTTTCCGTTTGTTGAATTATTCCATTTTCGAACATTTTGGTCCTCGATTTCTCTAAGTTATCAGTATAGACCATCAACCGTTTCTCCCTTTTCTTCTCTACATAGGTTTAAGGTTTAAAGGACGATCATGAATGGCAGAGGCAAGGGGGAGTGACACTGTCCAAGCAAGTAATACAATGGCCCTAGAGACTGACCATATATACATATGATCAGCGCCAAGTCCCCTCCCCATCTAAGGTAGGACCAGGGAGGGTCAGGCAATAGCTGGTGATGACTCAGCAGGTAGACCCCTAGGCTCCCCCCCACTAAAGGAACTAACGAGTCTGAGCGGGACTCGAACCCCAGTTGCCTGAAAACTTTAAATCAATCAATCAATCAATCGAACCCCAGTTTGGCGATCACCAGTCAGGGACATTACCTAATAGGCCACCACAATGGTCAAAGTTTCGTGCTAAAACTCTTCGGGTGGCCATTGATTTTAATTTAAAACTATAGATCCATTAATTCAGAGAATCGTTTGATATAATGAGAGCCGAATTACAAGATTTATGTATTTAAAAATGTAGGGTATACTTCAACACAAAGATTTCGTGCAAATATATTCACCCGTTTCAATAAAAACGACTTTGCATTTGTAATCAGAAGATTACATTATTCATCAGTGGTCTTGTAAATTTATTTTATTCCAAGTTAATATTTCAATTCATGTAACCTGATTGGCCTATAGCCCATTAAAATAAATGCTTTATCAAATGTCGTAACAGTTGTAAATAGCATACCTGCAACAAAACTCAAAACCTGATAAGCATTGAAATCAAAGAGAAAATTCAAACTTTCCATTTTAGCATGCTTGAAAATAAACAACAATTGCAACATTGGTTTAACATTACGCAAAAAGATGTAAACGCTTGGATGCCCATTGCTAATAATAATAATAATAATAAAAAGAATAAAAAAGAGAATTTCCATTAAATTGTTCGCAAAAATATTTTATTACCTTTTGAAAATAATACTTAAACATTTGTTCGCAAAATTCCTTAAGACTTACTTCTAAATAACTAATTTTAATACAGTTCTAATGAGAAACGACTTCTTACTTCATGATTACATTCTAAAATACAGAAAAATCCTACTGTAGAATTTACTCCGATAAAATTGCAGTACGTATCAACATATTCATTTTTGTTTGTATGAGGTAGTGTATCGGTAAAGAAATTAAAAGCTACTTCCCAAAAGTTCTATCCTATTAAATCTAATAAAAACCAATATTGTATTTATGGTCAAGTGAATGCTGATAATGAAGTTATTTTAACAATGTTTCTTATAAAAAAAAAGTCTTTGATGGTGATACACCAAATTACTTGCTAGGTGCGGTATTCTTATTATTGCGAATTGTAGATACAAAAGATGCACAGTTATCCCTAAAAGTGAGCACAGCCACTATATATATATATATATATATATATATATATATATATATATATATATATATATACACACATATATACACACATATATACACATATATATATATATATATATATATATATATATATATATATATATATATATATATATATATATATATATATATATATATGTGTGTGTAATCATCTGAAGTAATAAATTCACAAATGATCAAACTACCTTTTTGAGGATAAACTAAGTGGATTCAAAGCAATTTCATCCAAAAAAAAAATCTATTGATAAAGCTATTTGATGGTACAGTATCCTGCGGTACACATCTAGCTTCTCTGTCCCTTTCACATCTTACCACTCAAGTGGCGCATCCCTACGGGGAAAAGATTGGTGCTGGCATAAGGCTACCTTAACCAAACCAAGCCAACCAACCTTCGACCCAAATTAAAGATATTCTTGATTGATCAGTCATGGAAATGACAGTTTACTTCGCATGAAAAGCAAAGCAGCATAAGAACTAAACCTTCTGAAATAAATCCTACATAGGCCCAATCACAGCAGAAGAACCATTCATTTACTCTATTAACGTGATCCATTAGGCACACGCGGCACTATAATCATAACAGAATAAACACGCCCTAGGCCTACTCTGACACGGAAGGTGAGAAGGGGACTTTGAGGTATGCTAAGAAAATACGGCGAAACTCTGATCGTCTGCGATTTCAGCGGATTAACACATGCGTGCAATTTCCCTACGCCTATGCAAGGGAATGAAACGCATAAACATTTTACGCACCAGCTTGTCATTAACCCCAAACCGTACGGGCGAAGCTGTCTAGTGCCAGGCCTTTAAAAAGGGACTTTATGCGCGCTGATTATAGGGTGTTTTCGTGATCAAAGGACTTACTTAATTGACTCGAACAAGCCCTACAAATTCTGCCGTGAATGACAGCTCTGCACACGAGCTGTTTACGAGTGCAGAATGCCCCCAGTCCGACTTAACACGGGGGCCATTACACACTCACGCAATGGCGTGGCCTAAACCAATACCAGAACAAGACTCGTGACGGAACGCACTTTCCAAACATCTGAATAAAGGGGGTAGGGTCTACTAGGACCAAGGGGGTGGGAAAGGAGAGGGGGGGGAGAGATAGATTGTCCAGTATAATGTGAGAGGAAGGAAGTTATGAATGAAGTATTCTTAAATACATGGTCTTGATAAAGACACTTAATGCTACGACTTCCTTCGTGAAGCGTAGCCATGAAGTGCAGCGCCAGGTTACGGTGACCAAATTAGTTACAACAGCGTCGATGACGTTTGTTGCTTTGAGACCTGTTTATGATGTAATTAAATCAATCAAGCAAAAAAAAATCTACATATGTAAAAAGTAATTATTCTCACAAAGATAATGTCATTTGAATGCATCTGTATTGATATTAACAATGTACTGTACTTATGTCATAACGGATTTTATTGTCGGTAGTACAGAGATATTTCTGTTTAAAATAAAAACCGAAAAATCATAAAGCCAATTAATCGACCTTTGAGCATTTAACGGTTAAACATCCCAGTGCCAGAAGAGGCAGATATGTGTTCACAAAAGAACTAATTACAGAGTGATACATGAACAAAGCTTTTTCATTGAATAATAATGAGTGATAACGTGGAACCAATTCACAGGGTCTGATCTGTGGATACAGCCAGAGCTAGACGTGATTTTCATCTTAAAATAACATTTCCGTGTGATTCCCTCAGCCTGGAAGCTTTTTTTTTTTTTTTTTTTCAAGTGAGTCTCCTGTGAACAGCGGAGTACTCCAGGGGAATGTGTTGCCACCTATGTTGTTTATCCTCCTCATGGACTTTGTAATGTGTAGATCAGTCAGAGATAGTGGTGAAGGATTGGACTGGATTGGTGATAGGAATTTAGCAGACCTAGAGTATGTTGATGATGCTGTCCTTTTTAGCAGAACACCACAGGATTTTTTTTTTTTTTGCCCGTGCGGATTCACGAAAAAATTAGAGGCAATTCTATATGTATATATTAATTCTGGAATCGGTCGTGATTATACGTGTCACGGTTAAAAGTTATAGTTGGTCAGATCGTTTCATACAACAATTTTCCACGAGGAAATTCAGATACGCGGAACGTGACCCCATAAAGATTAAATATGCTATCTGTCTTGTCAAAACATCAGTA
>NC_090742.1:76374322-76376822 GCF_036898095.1 Palaemon carinicauda | reverse complement strand
TCCTCAAACAGAACCACATCTCCTCCAACAGAATCCCTCGTGCGTCCTTTAAGGATGGATCAAGTGCTGTGGCTGTGTCGGGTTTATGTGTATCCCTGAAGTCAAGTTTGAAGGGCTGTCGTTCGCCGTTTGATTGCTACATATGAATTTGGTATTGGGACACCAGATGTTTGGCGCGCTACACACAGATACTTATATATATATATATATATATATATATATATATATATATATATATATATATATATATATATATATATATATATATATATATGTAAATTTTAGCACTAAAATTCGTGATTTTCAGATTATCAAATAAACTACAAATACCTTTTAATATCAGATTCGCTCTGCCACCGAATCACGGACCTATATGGATATTCCTTTATTGAAAATTATTTCTCTAATGCCATTAAAATAATATATATATATATATATATATATATATATATATATATATATATATATATATATATATATATATATACAATGAGAGAAAATGTCTTGTGCATTATACCCACGCCCTTGTTTTGTATGAGAGAGAGAGAGAGAGAGAGAGAGAGAGAGAGAGAGAGAGAGAGAGAGATCAACCGATCTATCGATTAATCCATCTAGACTAGAGGCAGGAGATTTAGGTTCCCTCCGCTAATCAGTCATCCCGGCAACAATGACTAAAAAACTCGATTGTAAAAGGTTTTTGTTACCCGGAGACCTTTTATCATTAATGCTTGAATGACTTGAGCTTGCAAGCGGTTTTTGAAACCCAACCGGTTCCCGTGAGATAGAGAGGGAGGGGGGGGGGGTTACCTCGCTAGACATTGGATAGAGGGAGGGGAGGTTACAAGGAGTTTGGGGTTTGGGAAGTTATGGGTGTTGTCCTGTTGAGGCTGAGGGAGGTAGGAGAATATGTTGGGGTTGCGTCGATGAGCCAGGAACGGTGTGTGAGGGATAAGGTGTTGTTGGGATGGTCATGGAGAAGAGGGTAACTCTGAGGAGTTTAGAAAGAGGTTGAGGTTTAGAGAGTTAACCTTAGCGTCGAAAAATATTACCCCGGTAGCTAAGAATACTAGAAAAAAAAATATAAATGAGCAATCATTGTATTAAACTGTCTAAAACTAGAACAAGAAAAGTATTTGTTTACATAAATTAACTGTAATTAAACTCCACTTTACATTACTGTTACTAACTTTCCAAACTATTCACTACAGTTAAGACTATATAAAATGAAATTAATTTTGGTGCGCTAGAGATCTAAAAGATTTTAATAAATTTTTTGTATTAGCAAATTATGTTTCACGTCTCCCTGGCGTCCATAGAGCTTATATAATGATTGTTTTTGGAGACAGTGAAAAGCATTGATTGAGTGATTGATTTAAAGTTTTCAGGCATCCCGACATCTAAGGGCATTGACGCCGATGAGCTTTCTGGTTCCCTTGATTGATGGTATTATAAAACCTTCTTTAAAGATAACACATGCATTGAAAATAGAAAAAAAAAACCAGCAAAATGGATTTTTTCCTTCAGTCACCATTGAGGAAATAGGGTAAGAGAAAGAGGAGGGGAAGAGATGAAAGGGAAAAGCTCTAATTGAAAGGGGATTCATTACTGAGAAAAGCTTATTTGGATAAAATAAGAAAACCCTTCCTCTAAAGGTAATCTTCGGCATAAACGTAAAAATACTTTTTGGAAAGAAAATAAGCCCTTGACGCAATATGATAATCAGATAAACCACACTCACCGAGACCATGCTGCGTGCCAGATCACATAAAACAGTTACCACGATATGCTAAAGGTCATGCCCAAGCGTGGGCACGCACGCACACACACACACACACTCACAATAATGACCACCGAGCACTCTTTGACTCTCAAGTTTTCTTCATCGTGAGACCGATGGCGGACACAATATTCACGCCTATGTAAGTTTATTACATATAAGTTTAAGAATTTGAAATTTTCCAAATTAAATTTTTCATAATATCAACCTCCATTTCATAGAAAAGTTCATTCTACAAAACTTAGGATGATGCCGAGTTGAAGAGAGATCAGCAAATATATTGGTAAAACTGACGGACGTTACAACTAAAGGATGTTGTGGACGCAGAGTGGTTTTGAGTTGCCAATGTTATTATTTTTAGCAATGCGGCTTCACATAAACAACCTGCCGACATGCAAATATTGCAATAAAACTGGTAGATTAACAAGAGGAATTTGTAAACCACTAGTGGTTTTAAGGTATAATTGTCTTACACATCTTTGTCTAATGTGGTTTTCTAACTAAATGCCAAGATTAATATTTCCTGTTACAGAGGTATTTACATAACCTACATTGCTATCATCACTACTACTATCTACAAATACTACTTACTAATGTTTCTCAGGCTTAATATAAGTATTAAAAATCTCCTACATGATTAAAAACAATCATATTCCAAAATAACACCACCAATTCCACTTGAGAAATAAAAAGTAAGTGAAATTACATATCCTATTATGAATA
>NC_090742.1:76364322-76369322 GCF_036898095.1 Palaemon carinicauda | reverse complement strand
TAAGAATTTTTTTTTTACCTATAAAATTAGCCTTATTTAATATTCCAATTCAGCCGACGACGAGATAAGGATGTAATATTTTAAACCTTATCTTTGTTATATAAAAAATATATATATATTAGCGAATATATTTCAAGTAATCTAATAAACTTTACCTATTAATAAGTATGGACCAAATAATACTTAAAACAAGATTTAAGCATACACCCCTAATGTTCTTAGTTTTATTTCTCAGAAAAAAAATAGCAAGTGGAAATCCAAATTCAAATTAAGTAAAACATAAATCCCTTTTGGAAAGGCATTTAAATATCCAATATGTTTTACCGATAAGCTAACGATTATGATAACAAGTTGACTGTACACTTTTTCTATTTCACGTGCAACTTTTAGAGGAGTACTTTTTTTTCACCCAATTTCAGGAGGAATTTTTAGAGCCTCATTTTCTGTTCATTTCCTTTGTAGTCTAAAGTTAGAACCAGTGGTAATTAATGTCAGTACATAGAATATTCAGGAAAAATGCCCTAGTTCGTTATATCTGCAGACAAGAAACCTTTATACCATAAACAGTAGGTAGGCAAAATCATTTCAAGTCCAGATAATATTTAGTTTATTCAAACTCTATTCATTGCTATTACAGTAATAATTCATGCATCATTAATCAAAGTAAAACCTCTGGATAAAACGGCCTTGCATTAATCTATTTTCATTTATTTAGCTATTAAATAGTTCACTGACCTTTATTCTCTTAACCCATTTTGTTTTTAATACATTAAGATACTTAGACGTGAAAGTAAATTAGGAATAAAGCTAATGAACTGAAGAATTATAAATTTATCATGACTTCTTAAAGAGAGACATATCCAAGCTCCATAGACTTTAATTTTCAGTTACATATATATCTAACTTTTTCGATGAATATTCAATGGTAAGTGTGTGGAAATACTTTACGCTTTACTAAATAAAACTGTTGTTGTAGAAGAAATATATGCACTCAAATTCAGTACAGTCATGAAAATCTGGGAACGAATATTCAATTTCAAAATCTGGTGAAATCCGTTGACGTCACAATCCTATACCAAAACCCCTGTATCCAGAATTTGCGCGACTTTGCAATAACTAATCATTAAAATAATATGGATCAAATCAAGCCAAATTCATTTCACAGAGCCAGGGGAATCCCGGATTCCAAGAGTATGACACACGACCGGGGTCACAATAAAGGTGAATTCGACCTGAATTTTCATTCCAAACGTTTAAATCTCAGCAATTTTCGCAGCCTCCTGAGACCAAGACTTTTCTCTCCCTTTTGTCAACCGTGCCAGGCTCTATCCTTATATATGGGTCTCGAAATACATGCAGTTGCAGGACGAGGAAAAGAATGGGAAAAAGAATTTGCATGGAATAAACTTTGGAAATCACAGAGGATTCCTATTCAATCAGCATTGAAGGGTTCGAAGAGAAAGCCCAGATTTCAGGAGGAATTAGCTCTGGAATTTAAGGGATGTTTTGAAAAGGTTGTGGTGGCCTAATGGAAACGTCCCTCCGTTCGAGACCCCGCTCAAGTTCGATAGTTTTCTTTAGTGTCTTCAACCTCACAATCCTTGTGAGCAAAGGATATGGGGTTTGGGGGAGCCTATATCTCTACCTGATGAGTCATCAGCAGCCATTGCCTGGCCCTCTCTGGTCCCTAGCTTGGATGGGAAGGGGGCTTGGGCGCAGATCACATGTATATATGATCAGTCTCTAAATCATTGTTCTGGCAGCTAGGTCACTGTCACTGTCCCTTGCCTCTGCCATTATGATTTGCCTTCAAAACTTTAAAGGCTGCAGTTATATAAATGCTGTAACATGGTGGGAATGTTGTCCTGTGTCCTCAACCAAATTTTACGACCTGCCTGTTATTTTACGCCGGATTTAGCAGCCAAACAACTTTTTTGGCTAATGAATATACGGATGTGTTCTATGAAATTATCATAAAAAATGACTGTGGTTGATCTTTTATTACGGAATAGTCTGTAATTACTAGGCAATCAGCAAGGGTTTATCGGTGAAAATAAGAATTATGGAAATATAATATCTATGAGTGTTTTAATGAAAATGATTTAAATGAGAGCTTGGTTTTGGTCAAGAGACGTATTTTCTCTTTTGAAACTGAGTAATAAACATAATTAAATGTCAACAGCCGAAAAAGAGCATAAGCAAAACCTAAAAAGGGGTACTTGAAATGGCATACTAATATCCAATGCCACCTTACAAACAAACCAATTACATCAACATCTTCAAAATAGGTCTCTACAACCGTAAGCTTCGTTGTTTAAAACTACAAGAGCCAATTATCAGGCTTCTTACCATACTAAAGGTCTAGCTTCCTAGCAATGGTTGACAAAAAATTCAAATAAATTGAAAAATGACGTCGCATTCAGCCTACAGTATGTCAACAAGGACATATAGTGCTGGGCCTATATATATATATATACTATATATATAATATATATATATATTTATATATATATATATATATATATAGTATATACATATATATATATACATATATATACATATATATATATATACATACATATATATATACCTACATATATATACACACATACATATATATACACATACATATGTATGTGTATATATATATATATCTATATTATATATATTATATACATATATATACATATATAATATAAATGCATACATACATATATGTACACACATACTTATTCATAAAATTATGTAACTTAGGTCACAAGAATAACACAAGCAACCATGAAAAAAAAAATGAAATAAGATAAACAATTTAGTCACTAACAAATATGTAGCTTCTTCATTAGCATAAAACATACACGCTCTCATAAGAACGCGTTACCTTCATTGCAAATACACAAACCAATTTTCACTACATAAAATGAACTTCCCAGTTGCCAGGGTCGAAAATGATTGCGTACACTTATCATGCATCAATGTGCGCTGTATGATGTGACGGGCCTCAATTTATTTACTGTCATCCATGAAATCCACACAAATTGATAAATGAACAGAAGAGTAAGCCTACTTGTGTGCATAGCTTCCCTATATGATAAAGAGCAAGTGTTTGGCTATATATATTTATATATATATATATATATATATATATATATATATGTATATATATATACATATATTATATATATAAACATATATATTATATATAAATATATATATATACAGATATATATATATATATATATATATATACATATATATTGTATATATCATATATATATTTATATATATATATGTATATATATTTATATATATATATATGTATATATATTTATACATGTAGCCTATATATATATATATATATATATATATATATATATATATAAATATATATATATATATATATATATATATATAAATATATATATATATATACATATATATATATATATAAATATATATATATATATATATATATATATATATAAATATATATATATATATATATATATATATATATAAACTTTCCAGTCACGACAAACTGCATTTCCAGGACGTATAACAGCCAGCCGTTTTGTATTTAGGAAAGTTAGGAAAGGGGAAGGGGGTGGAAGGTTTGAATCTATCCAAATATTTAGCCGTCACTTTTGACGGGTGGCGTACACTAGTAGCTGTAGGTTGCACCCAAAGGTATGAAAGGATTGGCTACACGGTCGTCCCCAAGCGTCAGACGACTAATTAACCTCAAAAGTAGAACAGGTATTCCAATCAATAAGATAAAACACAACTGAAAGTAAGGGATATTGAGAACTTAATTAGTATATTAAAGCAACCAAGAAATTCGATTCGTCGACCATTACCTACAGGGCTGGTCATATAATGATTATGACAGATAATAGATGGATATTAGGAATAACAGAATGGGTCCCTAGATATTTCAAAAGAAGCGTGGATTGACGACCTATGAAGATTTACGGCTATAGGCTGGCACAAGACCATAAACAGACGCGAGTGGAAGGACATGTCTAGGCCTTTGTCCTGCGCTGGACTATAGTCCATTTCTTTTAGCGATGCATATTTGCACCGACTCGCAGCGGTGCCCTTTTAGCTCGGAAAGTTTTGTGATCGCTGATTGGTTGGAATTATCTCGTCCAACCAATCAGCGATCCGGAAACTCTTCCGAGCTAAAAGGGCATCGCTGCGAGTCGGTGCAAATATGCATCGCTAAAAGAAATGGACTTATAGTAACTGGTGCTGAGGATGATGATCTACTATACTTAAGACAGCCAAATGATAAAAAATTCTCTCGACTTAAGTAATAAAGTTGATATTACTTTAACTGAATAGTACTGGATATTTCACGAGTAAAAAGTTTCTGAACATCGTATGCAAAATCTTTCTTCATTCTTATTCTACAGATAATGTCTAAACTAAGCATGATCAGAATATAAAATGAAAACAGTGAAATCTAGATTATACATTTCATCAATATTATTCACCAAGTCAAGAATGATAAGTAAATAAAGACATGTAATAATCACAAATGATACAAAAGGAGGGAATTGTCGTGATCAGAACGTGGGAAGAAGAACGAAATGACCTTTAATATATGTCAATTGAGATTTAAGAAATTCTTGAAAGTCTTCGACATTACCGCGCATTAATTAGACGAAGAAGACGATCAAGAGTCCAAGTAGTTTTCAATCTTGTGTATTACAACAAGTAGGGGAATACGTGAGACCCTCATTAACGCTTTGCGAAAGTCATTGCGTATTCATCGAGGTGTTTAGCTCATCGTGGAGGAGGTTAATGATGTATCTTTGCCAGGGAAAGTTTCTTTTAATAGGATTCGTTAGTTTTTCTTATCTTTTTGAAAATATGTCTCGTCAATTTGATCTTGAATATTCAAAAGAATTTTACAGATGCAGCTGAAGCTTGAATATGTAAAGAAAAGCTTTACTTTTTTTTTTTTTCAAAATGGTCTTTTATAAGAAGATTATCATAAT
>NC_090742.1:76361141-76363822 GCF_036898095.1 Palaemon carinicauda | reverse complement strand
ATTGATAATAAAAAAAACTGTTAGATTTCGTGACCTTTTACAAACAACCAAATGAATTCGTTAGACAGACAATATAAACACTTTATTAGGCAGGTTTTTGAAAAGGACTTCACACTGCTATTAATCATTCCTGAGAAGAAATCAACGAATAATCAAATTTGAAGAAAAACTTACTATAAAGTGATTAGAAGTATTGAAAGAACCTTGTATAAGTAACTATAGTCAAATTTTTTTAGTGAGGCAGATTTGCGCCGACTCGCTGGGGTGCCCTTTTAGCTCGGAAAAGTTTCCCGATCGCTGATTGGTCGGAAGTATTCGGACAAAAATACTTCCGACCAATCACTATTAGGAAAATTTCCGAGCTAAAAGGGCATCCCTGCGAGTCGGTGCAAATCTGCCTCACTAAAAAAAATGACTATAAGTATCCTCATACCTATTGTTGATACTTTGCATATTTTATTTTAATTGGCCTTTATAATAAAAAGTTGTTTTTTTAGAAGATAGGTTGCTTCAAATATCCTTTGTTAAAGGAGCCGCCACTCCTACAACAAAGAAATCTTATATACGGAGTATTTTTTGCAAATTTGCACATTCTTAAAGACTGGGTCTTTGATGAGACGATTAAGGACGTTAAAGGATTTATTCTCGGAGATGCCCCTCCTAATTAAGCTCATTATCATTCTTTGAGATTTTGTTTATTTTATTTTCATGGTATATATTAATCAATGTGTTACTTTTATAATTATAGGTAAAGGCCTTATAATTCAATGCTTGTTATTCGAAATGTATTCCTTAATTTTACAAGCATTTTTCATTACTAACACCATTCACGACCAGCTCTCCAAGTTCCGTACAAATCAACGCTCAAATATCCAACTTGCTACATAATTTCGTTTTTTTTTTATTTATATACTATCGTACCCAAGCTGTCAGAAATGACCTCTAAATATTTAGATAGATATAGATATGTACACACAGATTCAACCCTTCCCACCCACTCCTTTCCTAACTATAACCCGCTAGTTCGGTAATTTGTGAAAGACTATGGTTTCCGAGTGTACCTCCCGGGGTACCTGTCACCAATGTATGACCACGCCTTCTCCCCCGTGAGCGTAATAGGAAATATATATATATATATGTGTGTGTGTGTGTGTGTGTGTTTGTCAGAAATATTCTCTTTATGATATAGAGATATTTTTCTTAAAACAACCCTCTATCAGATTAGACCTGAAGGTCGAAAGAAAGGGATGCAAATTCTTTCGTCAGCGTTCACGCGAGGTTCTATTGCATATATTTACTAAATAATAAGCATTAGAGTCCTTTAAGAATATCCCTCAAGAATACATCACACTTCAGCAGCAGTTTGATGCTCTATACGTAATGCTACTGCACTGATGCTTTGCACCGCCGCAATACAAAACTAATCAATCAATCTCCTACTGTCCTTTTCCTTGACTCTTGTAACCTTCCATCATTCCTCCCCTTCTCCGCTTTCTTATCAAGACTAAACGAGGCCTCTGTGTTTGTTAGTCCCCATAGGCCTCTCCATCAGAAATTCAAATTCAAATTCAAACAATTCATTGACAAACAGTGGTCAAAAGGAGCTGTTAGTCTTGCTAGGCAGCCCACGCTATCTTCAATTTACATAAATGAACAAAAGCTAAGTACAAAAGTAAAACCTAGTAATAATTTACATAAACCAAAAAATACATTTAGTAACAAATAGTTTTTACAAATGAAAACACCTTCTACATGAATAATTTCAAAAGAAAACCATCTGCTAATGGTACTATGATTCGTCAGTCTTAGTACCCAAGATGCTATATGGAATGCTCAGCCACATCAAACTCTTGAGCTAGACGTTTGGTATTAGCCAGGCTTACGTATGCCTGAATAGTCTGTCATGTCAGCGTCTGTTTTGTTTTCAATTTTAATCCTTGCTATCAAGAGCAGACTTATAACAACTTATTCTAGTTTTGATGTTCATATTCGCAGAGGTTCCTCATCTTTTCTCTGGAAGCATTTTAGGAAAGCCTTTTTATAACTGTGAAAAAGGTAATTAGTGTTGAATATTACTTATGAAATCGTTAAGATGGTCCAAAGTATTCCGTAGTTACAAAACTAAGTTATCAAACCGTATTTTATTTCGACGAATCTTTTATACCGTAAAACTACGGTACACATCATATGTTTATTTCAACAAAAAATAACAACGTAGCCATGATATTGTAAGGTATTCAGATTTTTTAATTTTGTGGAGTACCAATGTAGTCATACTTATTCCATGGAGACCTCATAAAAGAAATGTAGCATTTTGCTTGAAATGACATAATATCGTTTCTTAAAAGTGCCACAAACATTTTGGAAAACATTCGAAAAAAATACTTTTGAAATTGACTAGAATTGTAGTGGAGGAAATTACTGTCCTCTCTCTCTCTCTCTCTCTCTCTCTCTCTCTCTCTCTCCCGGATACCTGATTTACCGTTATAAAAACTATCTTATGTTCGTAATTGATTTTTTTTTTAATTGCTTCACACAATTAATTTCCTTTAGTTACATAATACATACACGTATCAATTCACACTTAATACAAAACTAATTATCCTGTTTCATTACAATAAAATCAGTTTTTTAGTTCGAGTCAGATTGCCAATATTGATGGGGTCTCTGTTATCCAGGGT
>NC_090742.1:76348641-76356141 GCF_036898095.1 Palaemon carinicauda | reverse complement strand
ATGCTATATATATGTCTAAAAGGCTTCCATTTAACTAATTGTATCATGCTGTTGTCAAAGGTGATATGGAAAGTCCTTTGCAATATGTATATCCAATGTATATACAAATTTATAGTTTATCTCTCTCTCTCTCTCTCTCTCTCTCTCTCTCTCTCTCTCTCTCTCATTCACATGAATACATTGAAAACCCCTGCTTCACCCCCAGGCTACACAAGGCACAATATCCTACGTTTTTTTTTTCTTTTGTCTAATAGACACCCTCCCCCCCCCCCCCCCGTCGTTGGTTCCAAATTTTACAAACTTGCTTGGTACTTTTATTTCACGTAGGATAATTTTGTCTAATTTGTCTTTTTTTCTCTCTTGCATGTAATGTTGTCGTTGTCTACTTTTCCTTTTAGATTTGTAGGGCTAAGGAAGTCGGCCTTAAGGCTATTTGTGTTCTGTCCTATATAAGCTCAAAAGGCCTGACATGATTTCAAAACATTGCAGTTTTACTTTGCAGTGAAAATTTCTGCAAAATGATATCAGTACCTTAAAATAGATGAAAGTTTTAACTAAGTTTTGGGATCAATAATAACCAAAGGATAATGGTGTCTTGTTTTTTTGCGTTTTAAAAACTCGCTAAAGATTATATTCAGTCGAAGTGTGTTTCGATAGCCGCCAAGAAGTAATTAATATTAAAATAGGAAATATTGCAGTATCCTCTAATTGAAATTTTACTATCAAGAAAAAAATTTAATCTGTACAATCCGTTGTTTTTATAACGTCAAATCATTATTGTAATATGTTACTATTAAGACCATCGTAAAAACAATTGTACCTTCATATAAATATAATTGTAGCTAAACTAGTGTCTATTACTGTAACAAGTACTCAACTTTGTAAACCAGGGGTTCCCAACCCTTTGGTTCTTCTGTGCCCCTTTGGCTTTTTTATAGATTTCCGTGTTCCCCTAAAATTTAAGTTGAAAAAAGTAACAATGAAATTGATATTGTTATACTTTTATTATATGATCTGAGTGCAGATTACATCATGTATTAAGCAGTATTAGTTATTCTCTCAGAGCCAATGCACTCACTGAAGAGTGAAAATATACCATTTGGGTTACATGTATCCCAGGTTGCGAATCCCCGCTCTAAACTATTCCTTACCGTAGACTAACTGCTCTCATTGTTTTTTTTTTTTCACCCATCTTGCCTATCGGCGCAAAAAAAAAAAATACTTTTACAAGTAACCTTTCATTTAGTAACATTTGATTTAGGCAAGCTGTCAGTAATTGAATATGAATACCTTAATGTGTAGCAATCTAATTATTTATATATATGTATATACAGTATATATATAATGTGTATATTATATATGTATATACATATGTATACGTTATATATGTATATACATATATAATATATATATATATATATATATATATCTGTGTACATTATATATATACATGTATGTATGTATATATATATGTATATATGTATGTATGTATGTATGTATATATATATATATATATATATATATACACACACACATATTACGTTTGAATAAGATACGGTTTAATTTTGATAATGTGCGCGTGTCCGCCAGTTGCCACTCATTATCTTGAATATCTTGAGTGATCGGAATATAAAGCGTTCGGTAACCAAACGAATAAACATAAATTTACGTTGTCCTGGAGAATAGAAGACTGCTGTTAGAGGCAGATGCTCTTTACTATGAAATCGCCTATCGACGGTACAGTGCATTCATCGCCTCCAGGCTAGTCGTAACAGAGAGAATGCTAAGGGTTTGAGAGAGAGAGAGAGAGAGAGAGAGAGAGAGAGAGAGAGAGAGAGAGAGAGGGGGTGATAGGAGCCGACTGGAGGCTGATTGATTGATCGGCTGAAAAGAAAGAGAGAGAAAAAGGAAAGATGGAAAAAAGATAAACAGAAAGTTGGAGCCCCAAAAAAGCTGCGTGTAATGTGGGAGGGGGGGGGGGGTTGTGATCGGAGGTTGGGGGATGGTAAGGGGGGGAGGGGGTTCAGTTGCTAGGCTGAGCATCTGGATACGGTTGGAGATGAGGTCGAATAGAAAAAAAAATGAGATTATGCGTTCGGTGTTATCCTGTTGATATTAAGCGTCGGATGCTTTAGTGTTGAGGTAGAATGATCAACAGGAGTGTCTGTGAATTTTTTATTCTATTAAATTTATCAAATATTACCAATTGTGTAAATATATTAAGTCCACAAAAAGAAACAAATACTAAAGGTCTTAAAATTGTAATGATATATTTTAATATTGATTCGAACGCGTCCAGACCTCAATGTGAAATAAAATAAAATAATGATCAACAGGAGTGTCTGTGAATTTTTTATTCTATTAAATTTATCAAATATTACCAATTGTGTAAATATATTAAGTCCACAAAAAGAAACAAATACTAAAGGTCTTAAAATTGTAATGATATATTTCAATATTGATTTGAACGCGTCCAGACCTCAGTGTGAAATGAAATAAAATAAAATTTTTACGGGAAGATTATAATTATATGAAATGATTAACGACATTACATTTCCCAGCATCAGTTTGTCCATTAATGGTAATATTATCTTATCAGATTTGCCTATAAAACTTCAGTGATAGTTGAAAAAATCTTGTAAAAATATTTTGACGTATATGAAGTTAGATTAGTTTATTAAAACAAATGTACTATTGTAAACTGATAATATATTATAAAGAAACTACAAGCAATATTGGAAAATATTTTTTAAATGTTTATGCCAATAAATCTGATACAGATCGTCAGTTTACGTTAAAAAAATACAGTAGTTCTTACATTGCAATTATTTTACAATTACCTTTGAAAAGGGCGAAAATTAAGAAAAATAATATTTTTTTTTTTAATATAAAATCAATCGATAGTTACAAATGGGCTAAAGGAAATACTTATTATATGCCTTTAGGAATTCCTCAGCGAGTTACATTTGGTTAGAGAAATGTTTTTAAAACTCAAATCATTATAAAAATCTTATCTTCCAAAGGAATACCACAAATGCCTCTTTGATTGACAACTCTAGAGTGACGGATACAAAAGAACCCTTTATCATAAAGAGCAAGTGTCTGGCTATATATATATATATATATATATACACATATACATATATATATATATATACACATACATATACATACATATATATATATATATATATATATATAATTATATTATATTGTATTATATTCCGGTCATTCTCAACTCTCCCCGTCCCCCGGGTAAGGGAAAAGGAGTAGTTATACCCTGCAGAGAAAATGTGGGTGTGTGTATATCTTTACAAATATTTAGCCGTCATTTTCTGATGGGTTGAAAACACCAGTATCAATTGAAATTTAACACCATTTGATGAAGTAAAAAGAAACATTTAATGACTCATTTATTAGATATTAATTTGTAATTTACCATGATCCTTTAAGTAACCAGAAGCTCAGAACAGCGGTGCACGAGAGAATTAAATGAAATGAGCTTTCGTAAATCAAATCAAAACAGTTACGGATTTAGATAAAGAATGTCTTGAAATTTTATTAATTTATCATTACGAACTGCTGCCGGACCTGAAATTAATAGCAATAGTGCAAAGTTAACTGGATGAATTGAAGGTTCATTTAAACAATAGATATTTCATAGACCGAGAGACGAAAATAGATCGTGTCATGTAATTAGGTTTTCATCAGCAACTTGAAATTAAACCAAAAGTCAAGGACGATGAAGCGAAAAAGAACTGAATAAAATGAACCTGGTCTCGATGAAGTCATCCGTCATAGACTTAACTCAGAAGATAGTCCTTTATTGCTTTTAATGTAATTAAATTGACACAATCAAATAAAAAATGATGATAAAAAACGATACTAAAGATAATTTAATAAAAGGATCTATTGATTAATTGATTGAATTAGCTCTGACATCGTGACATGTTAAGTAATTGACACCGTCATAAAATGTCAAAAATTCGACATTGAGACAATTTAAAAATTAGTATATATATTGTCAATGTACATTTTAAGATAATTGAAGAAAAAAAATAGTTGATGCATTGTCGTTTATATACATTTCAAGAAAATTGAAAAAAAATTGATGTATTGTCATTAATATACATTTTAAGACAATTGAAAAAAAATTGATGTATTGTCATTGATATACATTTTAAGACAACTGAAAAAATAATTGATGTATTGTCATTAATATACATTTCAAGACAATTGAATAAAAAGATGATGCGTTATCATTAATATACATTTTTAAGACTTGAAAAAAAAATAGTTGATACATTGTCCTTATTATTATTATTATTATTATTATTATTATTATTATTATTATTATTATTATTATTATTATTATTATTATTATTATTATTATTATTATTATTATTATTATTATCCTTAATATATATTCAAATTCAATAGAAAAATGAGTTGATACACTGTCAATTACATACTGTTAACGTCACACGATTAACACAAAAATGTAGAAGCGAATTGAATAAACTAAACGCAGTGTCAAGAAGCCCACCGTCATAGACTGAATTAAGAAAATAGTTCATGCCATAAAAAGAACACGGATCGAATGACGAAGACTTGTAAAGGGACTCTTGTTCCATTGTATGCACTGACCCGCGAAGGACCTTCTTCTGCGGCAATTTTTTGTTGTTAAGAGATTGCAGAAAGGATGTGCTATATACAAAAGGATTAGCCATGTATTAGATATATGATTGTGTTGTATATCAGTATACGTGTATGCATATACGTATATGTATACATTTTCTTTACTTGTGTGTCTGTGTTATATATGCTCTATTTATAGTCTCAGATTACTGATATCAACGTGTACATGAAAGGAGAGAGAGAGAGAGAGAGAGAGAGAGAGAGAGAGAGAGAGAGAAAAGATGTATCCCAGATCTTTATCACTGAGAGAGAGAGAGAGAGAGAGAGAGAGAGAGAGAGAGAATGTATCTCAGATCTTTATCACTTAAGACCAGCTATTTTTAACGCCACTGAAAGGTTTCGTTGCTGAAATTGGAATGGAAGAATGAGTTATGGATATGTGGTTGACTTTTAAGAAATCCAAACTGAATGTACAGTATAAAATATAGAAGAATTTGGTTCCATAGTGAAAATTGGGATAGTTATTTTTTTTCTTTTGTTTTTCTTATTTATTTTTGAAAGAAGAGTCTGTAACTATTTTCGGGGTTGTGGCTTTGTTTTTCCTCCTCCTCCTCATCATAATAATAATAATAATAATAATAATAATAATAATAATAATAATAATAATAATAATTCCATATAATCCAATCAAATGACATGCCCCTAAGTGGCCTACTTTAATTTCTTAGTTCACGTTAGATCTTAAATTCCTTTTTAAGTCAGCCACATCTCCTTAAATCTTTAAGCACCGGCTAACTGTAGGTAGAAAACAAAACCTTACCTATACAAATTCGAATTTGTTTATCATTAATTCATTTTTCAAGTATTGTGCCAGACAAGCGAAAATAGAGAATAGGCTTGTAATGGTGTCGTTTCTTTGCATTTTCTTTGACCCGAACATGAAATGAACTTGCTAAGAGACTTAACATGATATAAATTCACTTTAATGAGGTGTTCAACATGAAATAAGTTAACTGTAAATGAAAGACGCTCGAGGTGATTCAGAATGTGAGATTAGTCCATTTATTGAAGAGCCTTGCATGAAATAAGCCAATAAAATAAGCTGAGGTGATGAACAATGAATAAATGGATCTGAACAATGAATCTGTTCACTTACTGAAAAGCCAGTGGATTTGGCAATAGATTATGCTTCATTCTAAGCCCCTCATAGATTTGAGGCTGAGTAAAATAAATCTTTCTCGTAGGAGGGAGTACAGGCACTTCATGCGGTGCATTGCAGGCATTTCTTAAGTGTCTTCTCATAGCCCCTTCGTTCCCTAGCTGCCTTCACTTTTTATACCTGTATTTTACCTCCTTTCTCCGTTCTTCCGCCTTATTGTCCAACCTCTTCTGACTAAATGATACAGCTGCAGGTTTTTCCCACATGTTTCACGTCAGAGATGAATGGCCTACCCATCCCAACACCTGGGTATGTTACCCATTATTATTATCATTATTATTATCATTATTATTATTATTATTATTATTATTGTTGTTGTTGTTGTTACTCCCTAAGCTACAACACTAGTTGGAAAAGTAGGATGATATAAGCCCAAGGGGCTTCAATAAGGAAAAAAAGAGCCCAGTGAGTAAAGTTAGATAAATAAGTAAACTGCAAGAGAAGTGATGAACAATTAAAATGAGACATTTTAAGGACAGTAACAAAATTAAAATAGATATTTCATATGTAAACTACAAAAACTTGGAAAAACAATAGAGATTTATGAGGTCCTTTGACTGACTGGACAGCACTACATTGGATCCTTCTCTCTGGTTACGGTTCATTTCCCTTTGCCTGCACATACACCGAATAGTTTAGCCTATTCTTTACCGATTCTGATCTGTCCTCATACACCTGGCAACACGATATTACCGAACAATTCTTCATTGCTCAAGGGGTTAACTACTGCACTGTAATTGTTCAGTGGCCACTGTCCTCTTGCTAAGGGTAGAAGAGACTCTTTAGCTATGGCAAGCAGCTCTTCTAGGAGAAGGACACTCCAAAATTAAACCATTATTCTCTAGTCTTGGGTAGTGCCACAGCCTCTGTACCAAGGTCTTCCACTTTCCTGGGTTAGAGTTCTCTTGCTTGAGGGTACACTCGGGCACCATTATTCTTTCTAATTTCTCTACCGTTTGTTTTGTTAAAGATTTTATAGTTTATTTAGGAAATATTTGTTTTAATGTTGTAACTGTTCTTCAATTATTTAATTTTTCCTTGTTTGCATTCCTCACTGGGCTATTTTCCCTGTAGGACCCCTGGGCTTATAGCATCTTGGTTTTCTAACTAGGGTTGTAGCCTAGGAAGTAATAGCAACAACAACAGCTAATAGTAATAATAATAATAATAATAATAAGAGAAATGGAAAAGAATAGTGTACTCGAGTGTACCCTCAAGCGAGAGAACTCTATAAATCCCCATAATGCGTCTACTCGCTGCACATGTATATATATATATATATATATATATACATATATATATCCTGCTAATCTGCAGCCAATCGAAGCTTAGAGTAGAAGTAAAACATAATAAAAAAGTTCAGTGGTGAAGTTTCAGATAATCTGGACGTGAGTGGATGGATGAGGCCTGCCTATTTGGGGCCGCCCTTCTTATCGCCCTACGTCTAGGTTCCGTCATGGGGGTGAGGAAGCGGGTGTTTTCTTTCTGCTCTAATGGCTGGCAATGGCTCATGAAGGGACACTTGTATAAACCTACGCGAACACAAAGGAGGGGTTCTGGGAGAGAGAGAGAGAGAGAGAGAGAGAGAGAGAGAGAGAGAGAGAGAGGGGGGGTACCACAATTTCAAAGAAAGGGACCATGTC
>NC_090742.1:76336141-76343641 GCF_036898095.1 Palaemon carinicauda | reverse complement strand
GAGTTTGTTTTTAAATGTCTTTGTGTGTGTGTGTGTGTGAATGAATGTATGTGTGAAGGATTGTTTTCGTTGTGTGTGTGATTGTTTTCGTTTGTGTGAGTGATTGTTTTCGTTTGTGTGAGTGATTTGAGTGAGTGCTTGTACAGTAGGCTACAAATGTTTCGCCTAAATAGGGCGGGGCCAAATGTAACTCAACCGCTTTTACTGAAAGTACCAATAAAATGGGATTGTACTGTATATCCGAGAGACTTAATCCATACATCTAAATCCTTGTGTATTCTACTTTTATATATAGATTTTTATACTAATAAATCGATATTGTCTATCTGTCTATTAGGTTTTAGCACAAGACTAGCAAAGCCATTTTTAATGAGGTAATAGTAACACGCGAATAGAAAAATTAATAAAGCGCAAAATCACCTACAAACCTGTATAGCCTTTTTATACGGGTAAGAAACCCGTTTCTACCTAACAAATAGAAATACTAAATCTTACCACTTGTTTCGTGAAACTGAATGTTTTTATGTTTACTCTTAGGAAATTACTCGTGTTCAGAATCTCTTATTATTATTATTATTATTATTATTATTATTATTATTATTATTATTGTTGTTGTTGTTGTTGTTGTTGTTGTTATAAGCTAAGGTACAACCCTAGTTGTATAAGCAGGATGCTATAAGCCCAAGGGCTCCAACAGAAAAAAACTAATCCAGTGAGGAAAAGAAACTAGGAAATAAGTAAACTAATCTTGTTTTGTCTGACTGGAAGGCGGAAAAACATCAGACTTCTAGAACAATAGTGATAGGGTATTGTAAAGGTCTCATTACTATACAGGATTGGTTAATTGATCGGTTCTATATCGTACTGGCGTGACAACTAGAAAGGTCATCGGCGCTGAAAATTAGATTATTTCTTATTCTTGTTTTTTTTATTATTATTAATGGTTATTAAAGCAAATTTTTATATAAGTTTTCCTGTAAGATTTTTTGGTTATTAATGGTTATAAAAGCCAATTTTTATATAAGTTTTCTTGTAAGATTTTTTGGTTATTAATGGTTATTAAAGCAAATTTTTATATAAGTTTTCCTGTAAGATCTTTTATGTTGAACTCTGACCTTACAATGTTATGACTGTGAACAACTAATTTCACTGAATTCTTTATAGATAGGGAAATTAAAAAATCATATTTTAGCGTGTTTGATAAATGTAAGGAAACTTGAGTGTAGTTTGTATATTTCTTTATATTTTGCATTTAAATGTTTTGCATTTATTTCATATTTTGTTTATTTGATGCGCTGTATTTTCAAGTGAATTTATTTTTGGATTGGACGCTATTATTTAGAACAGAGTCGAACAATTATTTGGAACTACTATTGCATTTAGATAATTTTCTGATTTGTATGTACGCTTTTATTCATTTTATTAATTATCATTCTTTTGAGACATACCCAGTTTTCATCCGTTTATATTCTTATTATTCTTCAAGTTTTTAATAAATTCTCTGCAAGGATGAGCAAAAGCTATTATACTTAATATATTATGTTTAATATACATACTATATTTGGTTATCATTTCTGTTTAATACTGATCACCATACTCCATAAAACCATTTGAGATTTGTCTACAGTATATTTTAATACGCTGCCATTTATTAGAGAAGTAAATACCTGATATCTTGCAGTCGTAAGACACATTATTGATTTCACATATGTTATTAAATGTACGCTAAATATTCTCATTTTATATTTATTGGTCAAAATATACAATCTATCAATTTCACATATTTCTTTGTAATTGTGCATAATATTCTCAATTGATCAAAATAGAAACGATCTCCAAAAGCGGAGAGCAATTTGCGATGGGCGTTGGAGTGGAAGGTACGAAGGTACAGTGGGTCGTTGGCTGTTCGGGGTCGCCGTTGCATTAGCAGTAGTGCTAAGACTTGCTGGACCAGTCTTCCCGTGGCGTCTGTTACCCTCCAGGTGCTGTAAAACGAAGCGGAATGTTACTGTATCTCCGGGTTTCTTTTCCGCGATTCCATTTGCATGGGACAAGATATCGGGATCGGGCGGAATAGAGTGAGGTGTATCTTCTCCCTACTAAAGGAATTATAACGGTTGAATTTGCATATCCCGGTGGCGTTATAACACTGTCGGCCGTGCAAACTTCCCAGCGCCTTCGCGCATTCGCTAGGGTTGTAAATCTCTCCCGAAGAGGCCATAAAGTCACCCGTATGTCCAAGGCGGTGCCTAGACAACAGCCGTCCTGCTGTTGGTTCTCCTCCTACTCCTCTTCCTCCTCCTCCCGGAGAAGAAGAAGGTTAGAGCTTGGCCTCCGCCTTATAAGGAAGGTGGCCACGCGTCTCTGCCCTCCACCCATACTAAATATTCCCCTGGTAGGGTTGGAAGGTAGAGGACTAGGGGGAAGGGGAGGGGAGGGAAGAGAGAGGTGGGGGATAGATAGTCTTGATTCTGTCCTTTCGGAAAGGGGTGGGTGCTTTTTAGTTGGGGCCGGGATATGGGTTGTCTATTCAACCGCAATGGGGTCTTGAAGAGAGATTTCAAGGGGGATTTGCCTGGTGGACACGGGCGAAACGAGGCAGGAGATACGGATCTATTGGTTTAATATAAAAGACTGGGATTTAACGGCCAAAAGGCTTCACATGGGTCCCCGAGGTACAATAGTGGATATATCCCGGGGTACTTGTCGGGCATATCCTGGGGATATGGGTCCCCCTTAGATTCAGTAGTATCAAGGTTTTGTTTTGGTTTGGTGATGAGGTATTAAGAGAGTTGTTTTTGTTGACACTCGCTCTCGAGGGCTCAATCTGGTTTTGTCATTTAGAAGCGAATGTATTGTGTTTCTGAGAGAGAGAGAGAGAGAGAGAGAGAGAGAGAGAGAGAGAGAGAGAGAGAGTAGTTTCTATGTTGTACGCCCAGTTTTGTTTTTATCATTAGGCAAGAAAACATTTCAAGTTTAGCTAAGATTGGGTTTGGATGAAGATTAACTACTTGCTTGGTAAGTGGTTTAAGAACGCAGATAGTGTTGGAAGAAAAAGAATGGAGAACAGAGGGGAGCAAACTTTGATGTAATCAATACTCTTTTACTGTAAAGCTACTTCTAAACACTTTAAAATTATTTTTGGCCTTACAGTGTGTTAAAAATATCTATATCATAGATGCATTTAACTTATAATGATTGTATAATTCATTCTTCCAATTTGCAGGAGTCGATAAAAGTAACATAACTGCCTTTACCAATGCGCAGGTTATGTACTCACCCATGTCTGTTTGTTTGTGGGCAGCTTTACACGAAACCTACTTTACCGATTTTGACCAAAGTTGATAGTCATGTTGGGTATGACCCAATGTTGAATTTGTAACACCAAAGTAAAACACGTACTCAGGAGTAATTTGAAAATAATCGCAATTTTATGTAAATGGCAAATATTTTGATAGTTTGTGTTTTGTTTGTGAACAACATTACGCGAAAGCTAATGAACCAATTTCAACGAAACTTGGTCGACATGCGGGGGGGGGGGGGGGGGGGGGTGTTGTTTATGACCCAAGGACAAATCTATTAGATGTTGAAGAAAATACACCGAAGTAAGAGTACGCAGTGGAGTTAGAAGCACAGTAAGTCAGTCTGCTTGGCGTGGCGAAGGCATGCCCTATACTGAGTGCCCCTCAAGTTGTCTTTGAATGGATTATATTTTTTTTGTAATTAAAATACTCAAATCTTTTTTTGAAGCTAAAATTTGATAAGATATGTATTTTTTTAAATAATTAAGGTACTTGAATCTTCTTACAAACCTAAAATTAATAAAATATGTGCGTGTGGCGAAGGCATGCTCATTGCTGAGTGCTCCTCAAGTTGTTTAAATAAATTACATTTTTTTATATAATTATGATACTCGAATCTCTTTTTAAATATAAAATGAATAAAATATGTATTTTTTTATAATCAAAATATTCGAATCTTCTTCCAAACCTAAAATAGATATGAAAATATGTGCGTGGAAAACCAAGAGGCTTAACCCTACGAAGATTCCCTTTGTGGACTCAAATGATTTTTCTTCCAAGTCTCTCGGCTTTCATTTACTTCTTTATCAGATAAAACGAGGGGGATCTGTCGTGCATGAAACATGCTTAATGATCTTTTCTGGTCGTTAAAGGACTATTGATGATTTGGCCGCAATAATGTCTGGTAGTTACGTGATAAGAGCTATTGATTTGTTGAGATATTCTCCCCAGGGGGTCATCGCTAATGATGAAAAGAAAATATGCAATGTAGACATTCGTTTTTATTTTACAAACACACACACATACACACACACATACTGTATATATATATATATATATATATATTATATATATATATTTATATATATATTTATATATACAGAAATATATATACATATATAAATATATACATACATTTATATATATAGAAATATATATATATATTTATATATATATAGAAATATATATAATTATATATATATATATATATATATGTGTGTGTGTGTGTGTGTATGTGTTTATAATATTCATAGGAATTTATATATTAATATATATATATGACATATGTATATATATATATGTGTATATATACTGTACATGTATATACATACATACATATATATATATATATATATATATAGATACACACAGTATACTTATGAATGTATGTATGATTTTTGTATACATAAAACTCACACAACACAATCACACACTTTTTGGGGAATGAAAGACAAACGGCCTTGTTTATTGATTATCGGTGATGATATGGGGATGGTCCACAAAAAGACGATGAATAATTGTTTAGGTCATTTTGTCGGTTCCTCGTGAAATTATATGGATGAGAGAGTGCTGTGTTATTGGTGTGTGTGTGGATATAGGAATAATTCGTAGGGTGGATATCTTTACCTCCGCCAAGCGGCGGAGGTTATGTTTTCGGTTCGGTTTGTTTGTTTGTTTGTTTGTTTCTCTGTTTGTCTGTCTGTCTGTGGACAACGTAGAGGCCACATTTCTACACGGAATCACTTCAAACTTGGCCAAGTAGTTCCCCAATGTGTATGGAAGAACTGATTAAATTTTGGTCAAGGTCACCCCAAGGTCAAGGTCACAGGGGTCACTGGTGTCACTATGACATAAGTGGCCATATCAAGAGACAGAAATAAAGCACTGACTTTTGCATAAGCCAACAGGGAAGTCCTAGTCCAGGCGCAACCCATGGGTGATGTTCAAATTTATAAAGGTCAAAGGTCAAGGTCATATTGGTGCATTATATCAATGTCATATTAAGTATCAGTGGCAAATGAACAAAGATCACTTGAAGGTCAAAAGTCAAGCAGGTCACTTGAAGGTCAAGGTCACGTGAAGGTCAAGGTCACGTGAAGGTCAAGGTCACGTGAAGGTCAAGGTCACCTGAAGGTCAAGGTCACGTGAAGGTCAAGTACATTTGAAGATCAAGTCGAAGTCACATCAATTCATGATTCTAGGACATATGGCGCTCTAGGTCACCTTGGCGGAGGTATGTCCTCTACGAGGACCATGTCCGCGTTCAGGACTTGCTCACTTGTTATTTGTTTGTGCTTTAATTTGTTTGATTTTGCCTTATTACGTTTTTATCTTTTGTTGCTTTAGTTAATGTTTATTTTTAGTTTTCGGATTACAGATACAATTGCAAATATTATGATAACAATGATGATGATGATGGTAAAATTGACAATAGCAACTAGGTCTACTATGGCAATAAGACAATAACAGCAAGAACAACAACAGCAACAACAACACACACAACACTAACAATATCAATAACAATGATGATTATTATGATTCAATCTGTTAATCCTTCAGAACAGTAGTCTACGGATAACAAACGCCCTGTTTGGAATTATCATTCGCCCGCCTGAGGTCATCTTCAGACCCTTTATAGAATTTAGACATCTCTAGGTTTGGGTGTTTCTGTCTTATATATTTCCACCATTCTTGAATTAGCCTAAGCTTTATCTTAATGAATTTAAGATAACACCAAACAATCTTTTCTTTTCGAATCTGGTCTTTTTTTTTTTTTTTTCTTTTTTTTTTCTTTTTTTTTTTAGTTAACTCACAATCTGTATTGGCATTGTATGTGTATTACGCTGTCATCATGTCTAATTATTGTGTAATATTCCTTATACTGAATTCCTGAATTTCTGATTGTCTTCTCTTTTTCTGAATCAAATAGGAGAAATGAAATTTCTTTGTTGAGATAGATCAAGTTATTAGAGTAAAATCACATTATTCGTTCAACCTTTGTGGTGATCATTCAAATTTAAAATAGCGGTTGTAATTGTCATGAGACTGCATTAATGACATTAGGCTGACGCTCACATTCCTGTTTGTCTTATTCGTCGAAATATTTTCAATATCAAGTGGCAGTCATAACTCAATATTGACATTTTTACGGCTGCAGAAAATGACAATTCCAAAGTTAAATGATTTGATAGAAATCATAAATGGATTAAATAACACAATGAAAATTACACAAAATTGCCTTTCATTCTTATTCTCTCAATTCTCTCTATAAGAGAGATTACTCGAGTGCCATATGTGGATGGGATCATGATGCGGGGTAGGTGGAGATGGTTTGGGCATGCTCTTCCCACTCCCCAAGAGAGATTAGTTCACCAAACGTTCAGCTGGGCTCCACAAGGCACTAGAAGAGTTGGAAGACCCAGGCCTACATGGTTGAGGGATATGGGGCGCGAAGTAGGATATGATGAATGGAGAGGTATTGAATTAAAAGCTTGAGATAAAGACGACTAGCGGAATGTAATCCGAGGCCCTTTGTGTCAATAAGCGTAGATGATGATGATGATGAGGAAGATAAATTTTCATTAGTGAATGAAGTAGAACCTTATATATATATATATATATATATATATAATATACACATAAAAAATGCGATCCAGTGCTAAACTTCTATCATCTTAAATATTTTCTGTAAATGATATCAGCTGTCAAAAAACCTTCTTGCGTCGTTTATGAGAAACTGGGTTTCTTAGAAAATCCTGTTTACTACTAGTTTTGTGAATCTTTCACAAAATTACATGAATTTAAGGTCAATTATAAACCACTCATTGCTTATGATGAATGTTCATTTACAAATTATTAAGATATAATATAATTTCCTCTTGTTTATGATCCTGGTTACACACGGCCAAGAACATTTTCCCAACGTAGATGACCGCAATGCCACGCCAATTTAAAGGTTTAAAGGCCGCTGATGAATGGCAGAGGCAAGGGACAGTGCCATTGCCTTATCAAGCAGTACAGTGCGACTGACCATATTTCATATGATTAACGCCCAAGTCCCCTCTCCATCCAAGCTAAGACCAAGGAGGGCCAGGCAATGGCGGCTGATGACTCATCAGATAGACCTATAGGCTCTCCCAAACCCCTCATCCGTAGCTGACAAGGATGGTAAGGTTGTAGCGACCAGAGGAACTTAACG
>NC_090742.1:76321445-76323945 GCF_036898095.1 Palaemon carinicauda | reverse complement strand
TCGTAGTAGTTGTTTTTCATTTACTTTATCGTTGGCGTAATCATCTTATAAAATTGCCTAGGAAGTTCAAGTACTTTTTTATTACATAATTTTATTATCAGTTGTTATTTCAATAAATTACTTGTGTGTTCAGGCAGTTATCCCATTAAATTGATTTGATATCATATAAACCTACCCAGGCATCAGAGTAGCCATTTGAGATAATTCCCCTTTTGTCATTTCCAAGATTTTCCCTTTCGTTTTAATAGTTATTATAGTAAATTACTTCTGTGTTGGAGTAATCTCATTATATCACTAGGCATTTACGTTGTTATCTTAGCATTTTTTTTTTCTGCCTAAGAGAACTTTTGGATTCGAGTAGATACCACAATTGTTTACTTTGGTATTGAAATAGATATCTTAATAAATGACTTAGTTTTAGTTGTTAAATGCTCATTTAAATAAGTTATCTTTCCATTAAAGTACTTTACTAAAGATTGATGTTTAAAAACTTTGTTCATCAAATTACTTTAGCTTTAAAGTAAGAGCTGCACTAAATTACTTTGGGTTTGGACCAACCTTAATAGATTATTTAACATTAAAGTACTTTTTCCGGTAAGGTACCTTTTGAATACCTACTTGTGTGGATTATTGTAGCACTGGAATAGTTAGCTTAGTAATTAATTAGGGTAATTAATTAATTTAGTCATATTTATCATGCACTAGTTACATTTATAAAGTAATTTGTCATTGGAGTAGTTAGCCAAATACATTATCATGACGTTGTAATAGTTAATAGCTGTTTATCTTCTTTTTGTTGTATTTCTTTTTAGAAACAGAATTTCAAGAAAAAAATTGGTTTGCTATTTGCACTTTACAATTTGACTAGTTTTAGATGAAAAAAAAATCACGGGTTATGTGTTTTAACTTAACATTAACCGCTATTTGTTTATTACTTATGTAATAGCTTTAGCTGGAATATTTTGCGTCGTAGAAAATTTTTCTTTAAACGTTTACTTTATTGAAAATTATCTTTAAATATCTATATATCAAAATTGTGTCCTGTCCTCTTTTTATGAATTCTATTAATCTCATATTTTTTTGCATAAATTTTATTTGGGAGTAAAATAGTATTTCATAATAAATTGTTCTAACGATACATTGTTTATACTATACATTATGAATTACATTTCATATAAAATTTAGGATTCTTTTTGAATATTGATACTTCACTACATGAAAACAATAGTATTTATGCTTTTTCCCCTAAATATTCACATCAGATTAAATATTCCTATTAAATCTAATAATTTCTTGGGAAATCTTCTCCCTTGAAAATTTAATAATTGAAGGTATGTATTTACCCTGTCTGTTATTTTTATTTATTTATTTATTTGTTTGTGAACAACTTTACGCAAAATTCAGCGTTCCGATTTTGACCAGTCTTGGTAGTCTTGTTGGGTATGACACAAAGATGAATCTGTAATATTTTGGAAAAAGTACATCAAAGAACAAGTAAGCAGCAGTACTTTGAAAATAATAGCAATGTTTTTTTTTTTTTTTTTTTTTTTTTTTTTGTGAACAACCTTACGCAAAAACTACTGTGCTAATTTCAACAAAACATGTGGGTTATGACCCAAGAACAAATGTACTAGATTTTGAAGAAAATTCGTTGAAGTACAAGTACGCAGTGGGGTTAAGAGCAAAATAAGACTGCATGGCATGGCGAAGGCATGCTCTCAACCGAGTGCTCCTCTAGTTTCCCATAAGATATTCTACTTTGAAAATCTAATGATTTCCTAAGAAATCTATTCCTTTCACTTAATAAATTACTCTTTCCTGCTGGATTTCGCCGGCCGGACTTTCATAATCAAGGTTGAAATATGATTCTTGGTGCTTTATAATTACACTTCTTGAGGTAATGGCTTGGCTTGTTTGCCCTCGACGACAGAGCCTTCATTCAGCCTGCTGGAGGGCAATTTCAAGGGGCAATTAAGCAGTTTTCATCACCGGGATCCTTTTGTTTTTTCGTTGTGTGAGTGTGTGTATTAAAAGTCTTTGTTTTGTTAATTTTCGTCTTAAATTCATGGACTGGTACTATGAAGAACATGTTTATATACTTAATTGTTCCCTCGTTATCTTGTTGTTGTTGTTGTTCTTCTTCTTCTTCTTCTTCTTGTTTCCTTATTATTAAGATTTTTTTTTATTATCATATTGTATTATCCTTATCATTATCTTATATGTAATTTATTCATCTTTGACCTTTCTTTTAGTTTAAAAAAAATGTACGTACGAGAGTTTTACTATCATTATTTTTGTCACTATCATCTTTACTGGCAATAATAATACTTGTAGAAGTAATGCAGCATTACCCTACTTACATAGTATTATTTAACATCACCTCTTGAAAATTACTAAAAGTGGATCATATTTCACTGTCAAAAAGTTCCTATTAGGGAAGAACATTCCTCTTACATTTCGGAGAAAGAATTATGTTTTTGGACATTGATTGTGAGCTTGA
>NC_090742.1:76306445-76308945 GCF_036898095.1 Palaemon carinicauda | reverse complement strand
ATGTGTCATTAGCCTTTTTGTTATATTTGAGTCAATCAAAGACATGAATTGTTGATGGTAGTTATTTTTTTTTCTGTTGGATATGATCTTACATACGAATGTTGTTCCACGTAAGAAATTTATTTCATGACTGTTAAGATAAAGTAACACATCTTATCATGTGTACAGTATATATGGATTTTCGAGTTTATTTATGCGTTTCATTTAAGATTGTAAAATTTCGTAATTATGCTGTTCCCTATACAATATACAGATGAAAATATCCCTCTAAATAGCAGGAGGAATATCGCTCTCCATCGTTAGAATAAAAGGTAAACAATACTTGGCAAAGAGAGATGTTAAAGACCAAGGCAATTAGCTCTGTTATGGTAATGATATGAAATTAGCTGCCTTTCATGCAGTGAAATATTCCTTCCAAATTCTTCGAGTTTTTTTCTAACCTGGAACTAAAAAACCTTTTTTCTGTCTCTTCTAATTTTTTTATTTTGTCTTTTAGTTATACTTTTTCGAAAATGGTTCAGTCGATATCTGCCTTATCCTAATTATAATCAGGTCCCCACTTCCTCTTCCAAGACCTATGGAAGTAGCGATACTTAACTGGGAGCCTTTGTTGTTCGTTGGGACAGACTGAAAAACCATATTTTACAAGGGAAACAGACACAAGAACACACCATAACCGAAGGTTCCCCACCTAACCTAGCGTAGGAGCCGTATCCTTACCTTCTTATCTACCGTGTAAGCTACGCCCTTCTGCGACCCCACCTTAAACTACAGTATTCTTAGCTTACTCAAGGAACAAAATTCACCCCTTTAACAAATGTGTATAAGACCTTCCTACCTCCGTCCATTTATCTTTATGTTCCTTCATTATTATCTCTTCAGTGGACTTTCGTCCGGCTGCTCCACCCCCCCCCCCTCTCCCTGTTATCCTCGGCTCCCAATCACACTGTCGTTTCCATGATCTCTGGAGCCAGGGATAATCGGGTGTTGGTTATCCACCATTATTCCAGCCTCCCCCTTTCCTTGATTTCATCTCTGCTCTGTCTCCATGCCCTTTGGAGGCAATATCTCTTCTGGTTCTCCCATTTTCTATAGAAGCAGGACTATACAGCTTCTATTGAATATCATCTCCACAGTCTCCTTTATCGTTAGAAGCAGCACTATTCTGCTACTACTGAAGTCAATGCTGTCTCCTTCCTATTATCTTTATATATTATTATTATTATTATTATTATTATTATTATTATTATTATTATTATTATTATTATTAATTGCTAAGCTACAACCCTAGTTGGAAAATCAGGGTGCTATAAGCCCAAGCACTTCAGCAGGAAAAAAAGAGCCCAGAGAGGAAAGGAAATAAGAAAACATAATAGTGTGCAGTCTCTCCCAAATCTCGTTAGAGCAAACACTATTCTTTTTTTTACTGAGCATTATCACTTCAGCCTCTTATCTGACATCCAGAATCTTCAATATACAAATTCTAGCGACCACTATCTCATCCTTCGTATCGATGTCGTTGAGAATCTACAGTATATAACTCCTGCTCATTCATCCTTTCCCTATCAATAGTCCCCCAGCTCTTGTCACTGGCGTGTCTTCTATGATCTCTGGAAAGCTTCATTATTCGAGTAATGCTTAGCCAGGGGACCACGTTGACTGCCTGGCAACCGAGACTTGCAGGTTGTCCTTGTAAATGTGTAATGTCGACGCTGAGCTTCGAGAAGAAAACCATTTGCTTCATTTCCAATTGAGTTCCAGGCGTCATGCCCGTCTCCTGAGGAGGTTTAATTTCGATTTGTATTCTCAGTCGGGGAGAGAGAAGAGGCCTTAATGAGTTTAATGAAAGATATGGCTTGAAACTAGCAAAAAATATGAGAGAGAGAGAGAGAGAGAGAGAGAGAGAGAGAGAGAGAGCATGCAGGGTTAAAAAGTGCTATGAAAGGCATAACTCCAAACTAGCTAAAGAACATGTAGAGAGAGAGAGAGAGAGAGAGAGAGAGAGAGAGAGAGTTGGGGGAAGGTTATTTGGTGTAATGGCAGCTCAAAATTAGTAAAAGAATAAGAACAAGGAGAGAGAGAGAGAGAGAGAGAGAGAGAGAGAGAGGGAGAGAGAAACAAAAAAAGGGGGAAATTAGAAAAGTGAATCATGATAAATGCGTAGAGAGTGGTTTAGCCCAGTGAGCTCTTTTCTGCTCCTCTCTGGGCTTCTTGTATTGATTTCCTTCCATCGTCGCAAAGTTTTTGTTGTTTTTCGTTTTCATCCAAATTCTCTTTGTTTGTTTCGTTTTTCTCATCTTTTATCTCGTTGTTGTATGTATTTTTTTAATTCTCAATATGTTTGGTATAAAGATTTAAAGGTTTAAAGGTCACTCATGAATGGCAGAGGCAAGGGACAGTGACATTGTCCTAGCTAGCAGGACAACACCCAGGGACTGACCGACCATATATACATATAAGCCCCCAAGCTTCCTCATCAACCAAACTAGGACCAGGGAGG
>NC_090742.1:76296445-76298945 GCF_036898095.1 Palaemon carinicauda | reverse complement strand
AACTTTACCATTATGATGATGGGCCTTAAAATAGAGGCTTCTGAATAAGTGCTGAATTTTACCATTACAAAAATGGTGCTTAGAATCGAAGCTTAGAAAATACAGATGGATTTTACCATAACATCTCTTATGTCCCCCCCCCCAAAAAAAAAAAAATGGGAGAGAAAAAAATCATTTTGTATGCAAACTTACCCTTTCGTTTTATGTTTCTAGATAAGGAGGAAAAACCTTATGCCAAGGAAAGATTTTGGGGCGAACGTCATTTATTAAATTTTTATTGGTGATCATCTGTTTAAAATATTAAACAGAATTTTCAACACACACACACACACACACATATATATATATATATATATGTATATATATATGTATATATATATATATATATGTGTGTGTGTGTAGTATGTATGTATATATATATATATATATATATATATATATATATATATACATATATACACATACATATATTTAAGGCAACGAATGCAGCCGATTCAAGTCCACTGTAGGACAAAGGCCTCAAACATGTCCTTAGTCATGTCTGGGGTTTGGCCATTTTCATCACCACGCTGACACTGCGGATTGGTGATTGGTGGTGACTTTTGTCTGATCGGTCACAGCAAACCAACCCAGTATGGGTGGCTCTGACTACTACAGCTTCTCTGACCATGGTGATACACAAATCTTTTCACCATGTTACGGTATAGTAGTGTGTACAATCTATATACATATATATATATATATATATATATATATATATATATATATATATGTATACACTGTATGTATATATATATATATATATATATATATATATATATGTATACACTGTATATATATATATATATATATATATATATATATATAATGTGTGTGTGGTTGTGTTTGTGCATTCATAAATATATTTACATATATATGTATATTATACATACATATATATATATATATATATATATATATATATATATATATGTATGTTTGTATATATATATATATATGTATGTTTGTATATATATATATATATATATATATATATATGTATGTATTTGTTTGTAAATCTCCACACACGCACAAAATCTCGTTTGAATGAATTAATCAATAGAGAAAACTCCATACTGAGAGTACCAGAAAGATTTTAAGTTTCATAATAAACACCGATAAAACAAAAATAACAATAATTTTCCTCACATTTGAAAAGAAGCTCTTCCTAGTATTGACATCACATCAGTTCAGTGTGGTTAAATCGACATTAGGGGGTTTTCCCCGAAGACAACGCATAGTTATTTTGACTTCAAAAACAGACGGAAGATATCGAGACAAAGAAAATAAAGAAGGGGGGAAAAACTGCCATTGGACATGTAATGATAGTAATTTAGGGCAAGGAGGAGGAAGGAAGGGGCCAAGCAAATGAGATTTCAGATTGCGTGATCGGCCTCTGAGGTTCGAATCGATGCCGGAGTACTGAGCCAGAGACCCGTGGAAGAACGGAATGGGAAAGTGATGGTGATTAAGAAGGAATGGAGGGAGTGGAAGAATGTGATGGGGAATTAGAAAAAGATGAGATGGAGGGTACGTATGAATATATAAGAAAGATGGGAAGGAATGGGATAGAAAAGGGAATGAGTAATAAACAAGTTGAGATGATGGAAGGTGAATAAGACAATTATGAGAAAGATGGTATGAAAGAAGATCGAAAAGAGAATAAGAAGTAAAGAGATGATACAGGCCTTGAATAAGAAAATAATAAGAAGATGGGGTAAAATAAGGTCGAAAAGAGAATAAGAAGTAAAAAATGATATGGGCCTTGAATAAGAAAATAATAAGAAGATGGGAATAAGGTCGAAAGGAGAATAAGAAGTAAAGAGATGATACGGGCCTTGAATAAGAAAATGATAAAAATGATGGGAAGAAGATCGAAAAGAGAATAAGAAGTAAAAGAAGGTGAGATGATGGAAGGTAAATAAGAAAATGATAAGAAAGATGTAAAGAAAGAATGTCGAAAAGAGAATAAGAAGTGAATAATATGAGATGATGCAAGGTAAATAAGAAAATAAGATAGATGGGATGGAAGAAGATCGGAAAGAGAATAAGAAGTAAAAAGAATATGAGATGATGTAAGGTAAATAAGAAAATAAGAAAGATGGGATGGAAGAAGATCGAAAAAAGAATAAGAAGTAAACAAAGGCGAGAAGATGGAACGTAAATAAGAAAATAAGAAAGGTGGGAAGAAAGAAGATTGAAAATGTGTAAACAAGAGTGAAAGTCCATTTTAAAATAAATAAGGAGAATGAAATTAACTCCAAGGAAGAATAGAATAGAGGGATAGAAAATAAAAAAAATCAGGAGAAACTATAAGGAAAACCATAAACTCCCGGGTTAAAGATAAGGAAATTCATAGGTAATGAAAGAAGAAACACTCTTAAGAAGCCCCTAGTGTCGTCAGTGCGCCTCGCACATTGCACCTTAGGCATCATTTAAGGGTCTTTTCAGTGGCCTTTTG
>NC_090742.1:76283945-76286445 GCF_036898095.1 Palaemon carinicauda | reverse complement strand
AACAACAACAACAATAATAATAACAACAATAATAATAACAACAATAATAATAATAATAATAATGATGATGATGATGATGATGATGATGATGATGATAATAATAATAATAATGATAATAATCATAATAATAATAATAACCACTTGCTTATAATAGAATCACACACTCACTTTATAATTACACGATTAAACGATGTACTTACCAAATGACATTTCTGTCGATTAAATAATGCAACGACACGCAATCACAACAGTTTTTTTTCTGTTACAATCAAATCTTTTAATCAGGTCGCATAAGCATTTCATGACAATTGTAAATGCGAGGCATTTGTCGCCTCGTTAAAATGTACAGACATTTTGTTAAATTATCGCTGAATTGGAAAGTTAAATATGTAGTGCGTGAACGTTGATAACAGTAGTAGAATTATTGTTTGCGGGGCTACTGGTGCTGATTAAGTTTCCTGTAGGCAGAAATTCATCAAAATCAACTGAGATGATAACCCTGTATATACGTCTGTGCATGTATATATATATATATATATATATATATATATATATATATATATATATATATATATATATATATACACACACACACACTCAAATATATATGTGTGTGCGGGTGCATTTGCATGTACATAATATAAATACTTATAAGTAAATACATATATATATATATATATATATATATATATATATATATATATGTATAAATATACACGACCCCCAAAGTGTCCAGTTACTGATAAGTTACAATGTATATATATATATATATATATATATATATATATATATATATATATATATACACACACATATATATACATACATATATATATATATATATATATATATATATATATTAGAATTGATATGTATTGACAATATAGTACTGCTCGCCTTATCTTTTTGTTGTTATTATTATGATTACTATTTTTATTATTATTATTATTATCATCATCATCATTATCATCATCATTTTAAGGAACACCATTAAGGCATACCTCGAAGCTGTATCTTTTAATTTCAATGCATGTAAGGATTCCAGCCTCTTGCAACCCTCCTGCAGGCTACGGTCACCCATTTCGTGAGTAGACGTTAATGAATTTTATCCTTATATGAGCACGAGGGGTAAGTGTGGACTAGGTGTATCTTTACAGGCATCGAGGAAAGGCATGAGCTCTAAAACTAATTATGCTAAGAATAAGATAAGTATTGTTGAGGATAAACTCGCCGCTATTTACCTTCAAAGCTACAACTCTTTGAAAAGACAGAAAACTAATATATACTGTATTTCTCCATTTATTATTCCAAGAACTTTTTCATTCACTGACTCATTTGGTATCATTAAGACATCTATAGATATAAGATAAAACTAAACTCCAGGATGTCAGAAAACCTCAAATAAATCATTCAATTAACCAATGAAAAGGCTAATACAGTAAAAAAAATCCAAATGTATGTAAAAATCAACAAATAGAGTTTAGAAATGAAGAGTTAGTTTTGAACGTTCAAGAGACCAAAATTTAATAAATTTTTCGGTCAGTTGCAATGATCTTCATCGTAATTTTCTTTTTCTGGAGGGGAGAACTTGCATTATTCTGACACCTGTAACTGGCTTGTTTAGTGGAGTCAGTTACCTATAGTCAATTTCTTTTAGCGATGCAGATTTGCCCCGACATGCAGCGGTCCCCTTTTAGCTCGGAATAGTTTCCTGATCGCTGATTGGTTGGACGAGATAATTCTACCCAATCAGCGATCAGGAAACTTTTCCGAGCTAAAAGGGCACCGCTGCGAGCCGATGCATATCTGCCTCGATAAAAGAAATGGACTATAGTGTGTTATGAAGGTTGTTGCTGGGCTGTACTCAGTAAGGTCAACAACCGATGTGCTCTGCCCTCAAGAAAAAGAAAATTCCACTCAAGATCATTGTGATTGGAAGGATCCAAAAGATTCGCTCTTCTGAATCTTCAAAATAACTAATCATAATTTGGGAAATTTCTCTGTTGATTTTTGCATGTGTCCAGATGTGTTTTAATTTCCAATTATTACTATATAAATTTGTATATTGGAGTGTACTTCCATTGTAGAGCTATTGGAAGCCCAATGATAGTTAAAAGTTTGTTACTGAAACTGCCTTTGTCATTATGAATGGAGCAACATTTACAAGCACATACACACGCACCCCATCATGCGTGCGCGCGCTCGCACACATACACACACATATATATATATAAATAATATACACACATATATAAATGTGTGTATGTATGTATGTATGTATTCATAATTGTGTGTATATATATATGTGTGTATGTATGTATGTATGTACTCATAATTGTGTGTATATACTGTACACACACACACACATATATATATATATATATATATTTATATATATATATATATATATATTATACACACACACACACGCAGACGCGCACACACACACCTACTATTGCAAAGAGCCATTCAATAAGCATGTTCCCTGGAGATGCGTTGC
>NC_090742.1:76276445-76281445 GCF_036898095.1 Palaemon carinicauda | reverse complement strand
TACCTATTTCCAGGGTTACATGTCCACTGATTGCTTCATTATCTTCCAAAGTGCATCCTTCGTGAGCTTGCTAAACATAAGGTAAGGGTTTGAGAATGAGCTGAGTTTCAATATATTTATATAATTGTTGTTATGGTCATAGTTTAATGATGGCTATTAAGCGTCGAAGCTATTCATTTGTTTAGATATTTCGGTATTTATCAATTAGATCATAAGGTATTTCTTTTAATAATTTTCTCCCAGAACAAAAATTTTTTGCTTCTTTTGTTACTTTATTTTGTATCTATTTTTAACATCTTTATCGCTTTTTAATCATTTTGTCTTTTACTTTTGTTAAGGTCACCAAACTAAATTGTACATTTTAGCTGTGTATATTTTTACACCATGTTGCACCATGCGACGATTTTCTTTATTCTTATGCAAATGCCGTTGCAAAAGAATTCGCACTGAAGTGAATGGACCAAACTGCAAATAATGTGCAGCGTTAGTTTATTCGAAGCACGAAACCAGCTTGTACCGAAAGCGAATCACGTGACGTGTAAGTTATTTTCAGCGACATATCCGCGGCCATTGTGCTGCATCAGAAAAAGAACAGAACCATTTTTCGCAATCTACCAGTAGAACATTCAGTTTTTTTCTTAAGTTTTCCAAGGTGTTGGTAATTTTTTGAGATTCTCACAATTCACGGGCGGTTTTTATTTTAATCCCACTGATAGCTTTTGAATTCGGTTTCTTCTGTTTCTTTAAACCACCGGTCTCAACTTATATTATATTGTTACTTTTTTTTTTTTTTGACAAAGTTCAAGTATCGTAGGTATTTTCTGTTATAATAATGAATCTCTTATATAATAAAAAGCATGTGTATGTATGTATTTATATATATATATATATATATATATATATATATATATATATATATACACATATACATATACACATACTCATACATATACACATATACATATACATATGCATATATATATATATATATATATATATATATATATATATATATATATATATTCAAATAAGCCATATAGTTTTGGTACATCAATGTCTGGATTCTCTTATCGACCTCGGGATCAGAGCCCCAGACGAAATCACGCAAAGACAAGAGCTTGTGACCGGCCGGGAGTCGAACCCTGGTCCGGCAAACTTGTTTAGACAGTGACTTACCACTGTTTGGCCAAGTGGTAAGTCACTGTTTATACAAGTTTGCCGGACCAGAGTTCGACTCCCGGCCGGTCACAAGCTCTTGTCTTGTGTGATTATGCCTGGGGCTCTGATCCCGAGGTCGTTGAGAGAATCCAGACATTGATGTATCAAAAATATATGGCTTATTTGAATATGAAAAACACGTCTAAATGTATAAATGTGCAAAACTTATCATATATATATATATATATATATATATATATATACATATAATGTATGTATGTATATATATACATATATATACACACATGTGTGTATATATATGTATATATATACATACATACATTATATATATATATATGTGTGTGTGTGTGTGTTTGTGTGTGTGTGTGAATGCATGCAGCTATTTTAATTCCTGTCACGCTAAACGACAACCACTCGTAAAACAGCAATATACCGCAAATTGCCCAAACTGTCGTGTTGTAGTCAGGACATGGGCGGGAAGGATTGGATCTGTGCTTGTGCATATCTATTTAAATATTTAGTCGTCATTTTTGACGGTCTTATACAGTATTATTATTATTATTATTATTACTTGCTAAACTACAACCATAGTTAGAAAAGCAGGATGCTATAAGCCCAAGGGCTCCAACAGGGAAAATAGCCCAGTGAGGAAAGGAAACTAGGAAAAATAAAATCTTTAAGAGTAACATTAAAATAAATATATCCTATATAATCTATAAAAACTTCAACAAAACAAGAGGAAGAGAAAAAAGATAGAACAGCATGCCCGAGTGTACCCTCAAGCAAGAGAACTCTAATCCAAGACAGTGGAAGACTAAGGTATAGAGGCTAAGACACTTTTAGGAGAATGAATGAACTTTCTCAAACTGAAAGATTTTTATGTTAAAATAAAATAATCTCTTGGATTGTTAGTTAACCTAGTGTGTGTGTGTGTGTGTGTGTGTGTGTGTGTGTTGAACTGACAGCCTGCCTAAGAAAAAACTTAAATGGTCAGTCTGTCTTGGGAAAAATTCCTGTAATTTCCACTCTTGAAAATAAAGTCAAACTAAAGTAGTAGAGGAATATTGTGCATAGCAAATTGCAATAGTTAAATGCTAATTATCGATATGGAATATAGAATAGGTTACAATATGATACTAATAAGGAAATCATTTTCCGAAATGCCCCATTTTATCCATTTTGAGGCAAACGAAATTTGTGGCTAAATCAACGGTTTACCAAAACTACATTCAGTGTCATTGGGAAAGCATAGGAAGTTACATAATGGGCCCGAATATTAAATGAGAATGTACAGAGTTCAGTTCGAATGAATTTCATCCTAATTCTTTGTTCAAAGTGTGATCGAATTACGTGTGAAATAATTTTTAATTGGATGATTTAATGAGATCATTGTAAGGCGAGTATTTTAAACGCAATAGCATGCTCGTTGTAATGCAAAAATTTTTAAAACATAACAAGGATTTCCCTTTAACCACGCGATAAGCCAGGATAGAAGTTAAAGATCAAAGTTGAATAACACATCTAAAAACAGAAAAAAGTTGATGAAAATTTTTCCCTAGGAGGTAATAAAAATATACGCACGTGTACACATTCTTACATACAATATATATAAATATATGTATATATATATATATATATATATATATATATATATATGTATGTATGTATTTATGTATGTATATGTATATGTATATATATATATATATATATATATATGTATAGATATATATATATATATATATATATATATATATACATATATACATATATACATATATATATTTGTAGATATATATATATATATATATATATATATATATATATATATATATATATATATATATATATATATATTTATACATACACACACACACATACATACATACATATATATATATACCCATATACATCACAACACCAACACCGTTATCGTAACTATAGATTTTTTTTTTTTTTTTTTTTTTTACCAACCAATACAAAGCATTAGATAACGTGTCCACGTTTTTTGTTCGTCACGTGAAAACATTTCTTTCACTCATCCTCTCATTTGATAAATGTTCTAATCTCGAAAGGTAATTGCTTTCCTTTGATGTGTAATGTGGCGTTTCCTGCTGATAAGACATCCTTTGCAATCGGTTCTCCAGGATGGTGATTCCCAACAGAAGACGCAGTTCTGGTTTTTTGAGTTGTTTTTCTTGCTTACATCTGTTTTTTTTTCGTTGTATCTTTTTTCTTAAGTTGTTTTCTTAAAGAAGCGGTGGGTGTTGCTGTTGGTTTAAAGTCTTGTTTTGTCGTAAATTTGCGTTTATATTTTATGAGCTGCAAGTTTGTGTTTATAGTTATATATAAATGTGTATGTATATATATATATATATATATATATATATATATATATATATATATGTATGTATATATGTGTATATATATGTATATATATTACATATATATATATTTATATATAATATATATATCCTACATTGAACTTATATAACAAATATACATACATACATACATACACACACATATATATACACATATATATATTCATATATATATATATATATATATATATATATATATATATATATATATATATATATTTCATGTGTGACAGAAGAATTAATCACAAAATTACAGCCTAATTGTAATAACTTGATAAGGTTCTCTCTCTCTCTCTCTCTCTCTCTCTCTCTCTCTCTCTCTCTCTCTCTCTCTCTCTCGGTGGTCATTAAGCCCCTTGACAATTATATCTGTAACGTACAAGTAATCTCATGTCCGCCTGCAAGTATCCATTATGGAAAACCACAGGTCCTGCCAGTGTTTGGTAATATAGTGTTTACCCTCTTGCGATCGTTAGGTAATACTTGCAAGGTTTTGCCTTATCTGCGTGATGGCAATTATAGAGTTATATGCCTCCACGCAGTACACAAATGTATATAAGATTTGCTTTCGTTTGGTAGATAATAATTTCACAGTTTTGTATGTTTTTATTTCTTGTATTTAGGGGTTGCAGTGGCTTACTTGTAACGTCCCTGCCTGGTGATCTCCCCGACAAGGGTTCGAGTCCCGCTGAAGCTCGTTAGTATCCTGTAGTGACTCTACAATCCTACCATCCTTCTGAGCTAAGGATGGGGGATTTAGGGAAGCCTCTAAGCCTATCTGGTGAGCTATTAGCAGCCATTGTCTGACCTTCACTGGTCTTAGCATTGATGGAGAGAGGGGGCTTGGGCTCTGAACATAATGTATATATGGTCAGTCTCTAGTGGATTTTCCTGTTAGCTACGGCATTGTCACTGTCCCTTGCGTCTGTCATTCCTGACCAGCCTTTCTATATATATATATATATATATATATATATATATATATATATATATATATATATACACAAACACATATACATATATATATACAGTATGTTATATATTCATATATATATATATATAAATATATGTATACATATATATATATATAAATATATGTATACATATATATATATAACTTATGTATAACATATTTATATATATATATATATATATATATATATATATATATATATATATATATATACACATACATACGTATACATATTTATATGTGTATATATATACATACACACACGAAAGAATAAACAGGGAGAGAGAGAGTCAGTCTTTACCCTTTATCACTATCATACCAATTATGTCATATATCTGGTTTTATTGTAAAAAAATGGGCCTTTGATATTATCGACAGCTATTTAATATTATCGTTAAAGTTATTAGTTCAATAAAGCCAGCAAAGGCATATCTACTCTGAGGATTAGAGTCGGGCGGGGGTGGGGT
>NC_090742.1:76261445-76266445 GCF_036898095.1 Palaemon carinicauda | reverse complement strand
TCTTCTCTCATTAGTGCTTGACTTTTAGTTGCGTACAATGCGATTATAACTTGTAGCCTTTTTTTTTTTTTTTTTTTTTTTTTTTTTTTTTTGCTTTCTGGTCGAAACCGAAAATGATAAGTTAAAGTTTATTTTAATTTTGTTTTTTGGTTTTATTCCGCAAGAAGATTTATTCTTGATAGGTATATTTTACTATTTTTGTCAGATATATTGTTCATTACACGAACCGTCAAAAATTACGTCTAAATATTTAGTTAGATTTGCACACACACACACACACACACACACACACACACACACACACACACACACACACACACACACACACACACACACACACACACACACACACAGATTTAACCCCTTCCATCCCCTCCCCGTATCCTAACTGCAACCCGCTGGTTCGGCAATATGTGAGAGAGTGTTGTTACTCCCTCTTACCTATAAGTGTGACGGTGTATATATATATATATATATATATATATATATATATATATATATATATATGTGTGTGTGTGTGTGTGTATGTATATATATATATATATATATATATATATATGTATGTATGTGTGTGTGTATATGTATGTGTATATGTATATATGTGTGCATGTGTATATATAAAAATGTATATATGTATGTATGTGTGTGTGCGTGTGCATGTATATACGGGATATATATATATATATATATATATATATATATATATATATATATATATATATATATATATATATATATATAATGGGAGATTTGGATGATCATTTATGTCGATATTTTTTTTTCACTCAAAATTATTGAAAATTATAAATAGAACCAAATGGGGCTATGACACTACCTGGCATGATAACTGCCCTTTTTATCCGAAATTTTACGGCAAATTCTCGTTTCGAATACATGGGAAAGTTTCGGGGGAAAAAAAGCTCGCGATTTAATGGCATGGATGTGAAATGTTATTTTTGCACAAGTTTATTCATATATGCGCATTATCAAACCGATAATTGCTCAATGGTTTAGTTAACGATCCAGTTTGATCGCCGGAACTTTTGTGCATAAGTAATTAGATAATCTCGTTTGTATGTTCACTGATTTTGAAATCTAAATATTTACATGGAGACACAAAAGTTGTTGGAAATAATTATAATAATAGTAATAATAATAATAATAATAATAATAATAATAATAATAGTAATTCGAATTAGGTAAATAAAATCCATTTGTAAGACTAAACTATATGTAAATTTATGTAAACTTTAAGATGATACTCATAAGCCATGTGTACCTTTAAACAAGTTTCCAGTGTGACAAGCCACATATCCGCGCTTCTTCACATATCCCTGCTCTACACTCACTTTTCCTAAGCATTTTATGTTAATATCTACTCAATTTTTTTAAAGTATATTAATTTTAGGTAACTCAGCATACAACTTTGTGGGCAACACAGTCAGCCAAACTGAGGTTCGAGGCTGAATTGGCCAAGCTAGGCCAAAATCTGTCTACTTTTACTGGGGTTGAAAGGAAAGGACGTAGGTCCTGAAACATGCTTAGAAAACGGGAGTACTTGCTCATCTATTTCAACTCCCTACCAAAGGGGAAAAGTTTTAAAGCAATTAAAAAATTCAACAAAAACAACAACAACAACAATAACAATAATAAAAATGATAATAATAATAATACTAATAATAATAATAATAATAATAATAAAACAGTAATAGTAATGATGATGATGATAATGATGAAGGTGGTGATAATAATAATGATAATAATAATAATAATAATAATAATAATAAAGCCAAGTCCTTCTCTCGAAGACCCTCGTAAATTTTCCTTTGACGCATTAGTAATCAAACCACGAGCCTGGAAGGTCCATTTGTTGTCATAAATACGTAAATAGTCGGGGTTTCCTTCGAAATGTCCTAACAGAAAATGAATACATTAGAATATGAAGTCATTTGCATTTCCTGCGAGATTGGTCTATTTTCCGACGTGAATTAGCAGCTCCTGCCTTGTCAGTAAATGATTTCTGCCATATTCAGTCTTGAATGGCGTGTCACGTTGGGGGAATTATATTATGCTGTGGAGGTGGAATTACTTTTTTTTACTAATTACTATTTAAATTGTTAACTGGGGGAATTTCTATGAATGGTATATTCGAATAAATAGATCCGATTAGTTCACACACATAATGGGTGTCTGCGTGATCGTATTTGTATCTTATATATCTTTTGATATATTGTTCTTAATATATGTGTATCTGTTTATATAGACACGTATATATAATATATATATATATATATATATATATATATATATATATATATATATATATACACATACATATCTATGTTGGCCAGGGCACCAGCTACCCGTTGAGATACTACCGCAATAGAGTTTTGGGGTCCTTTGAGTGGCCAGACAGTACAACATTAGATCCTTCTCTATGGTTATGGTTCACTTTCCCTTTGCCTACACATACAATGAATAGACAAACCTATTGTTTACTACACATTTTCCTCTGTCCTCGTACACCTGACAACACTGAGATTACCAAACAATTCTTCTTCACCGAAAAGGTTAACTGCTGCACTATAATTGTTCAGTGGCTACTTTCCTCTTGGTAAGGGTAGAAGAGACTCTTTAGCTATAGAAAGCAGCTCTTCTAGGAGAAGGACATTCCAAAATCAAACTATTCTTCTCTAGTCTTGGGTAGTGCCATAGCCTCTGTACCATGGTCTTCCACTGTCTTGGGTTAGAATTCTCTTGCTTGGGAGTACACTCGGGCACACTATTCTATCTTATTTCTCTTCCTCTTGTTTTTTCAAATTTTTTATAGTTTATATAGGAAATATTTATTTCAATGTTACTGTCCTTAAAATATTTAATTTTTCCTTGTTTCCTTTCTTCACTGAGCTATTTTACCTGTTGGGGCCTCTGAGCTTATAGTATCCTGCTTCTCCAACTAGGGTTGTAGCTTACCAAGTAGTAATAATGATAGTGATAATATATATTAGGTGTGTTTGCATAAGCAACATTAACTTATACATGTGAATACCCAACAGTTATGTTTTGAGAACCAGTCCATAATAAAAGGAGAGTTTTACTAACAATTTCTTGATACCAAAAACAGAATATGTTAAATCTAAATAACTCCCCAATATTTTCTCCAATCCACAAGAGATGAGGAGAGGTCTGGAACCGTTCATCTGTCGAGAAAGTGTCTGTTGCATGAAACGAGAAACCTCTTCAGGGCTGTACTTGAATAGAATATATAATCTGTTTTCGAAAATCGTTTTTATTGCCTGTAGGTTAGAGTAGTCTTATGGCAGAGACAATCCCGTCATTGCAGGATTTTGTGAGAGGATTTTCCCCTCCCGGATTTCCAATTTAAATGGCTTGTTATTACTGATTTTGGACTTAAGCTTCTTAGCTCGTGTTCATTATTTCAGTTGGTTTTTTGTCATGCTGACTGTGGAAAGTTGACTTAAAATACTTGACATGGTTTTACGTTGATAGATTAATGGAACTTGGTTTTTAGATTTCTTACTAATTCAACAATTCTTTCATATATTAAATCCTTGGTGTTATTCATTTAAAGTTTTTACTACGCAGAACATGAATGTCTTGGCCATCTTGCTCTCATATATAGTATTTTTATGATTAACCAGGTTATATTAATGATTATATAGTTTAGAGTACGTTAAATAGACGGCTTGTTATCTATGAAGGTATTTATTAATTATATAACAATTTTTATGTTTAAAAGAAATTATTTATTAATATGCCAAAACATTAAGTCTACTAGCTTAAGGTCGTGAACATATGGTAAACATTTGATTATTATTGGTACGCAAAAATGTTTTCACCTTGGAGATTCGACAATCTTTTTTATAGAAACGTCGTGAACCACTTTATCATACGGAGGTAAGAAGTCTAATCGAACACTATAATTCGAAGTCGAATAGTGTTATTCTTTTAATTAACCTACTGAAAAAAATTATTTATGGAGAGCTTCTCCATGTATCATTATAATAGTCTGACAAATATTCTGTTCATCTCCTATCTTACTTCTCCAGGAATAGATCCTAAGAGGGATAATGAGTTGAACTCCTATGAGGTGTCTAGATATCAGCGTCCTCTCTTCCTTGGATTTCTGAGGAAAGAAAAAACTTAAGTTCACCCTCGTATAATGTTTTTATGTAGACCAGACTGACATGAGTCTTTTTATAGTTTATATATGACATATCTGTTTTTGACGTTGTTAATAGTTTATATAGGACATATCTGTTTTGACGTTGTTACTGTTTTTAGAATGATTTATTGTTAATTTATTCTCATCATTTATTTATTTCCTTATTTCCTTTCCTCACTGGGCTATTTTTCCCTATTGGAGCCCTTGGGCTTATAGCATCTTGCTTTTCCAACTAGGGTTGTAGCTTGGCTAGTAATAATAATAATAATAATAATAATAATAATAATAATAATAATAAAACATTGTAGCTTATGGAATCCCCGTATGTGAGGTCCTTTGGGAAAGTCATCTTATTTGGATACTCGTCATTTAAAGGTTCCTGCCCCTATAACCATTATCTGGAAGAGATATGTACTAGGCTTCCACCGTCTTTCTTGAGGTTTTTGCGGAGCCCTTGGGCTTATAGCATCTTGCTTTTCCAACTAAGGTTGTAGCTTGGCTAGTAATAATGATAATAATAATAATAATAATAATAAAACATTGTAGCTTATGGAATCCCCGTATTTGAGGTCCTTTGGGAAAGTCATCTTATTTGGATACTCGTCATTTAAAGGTTCCTGCCCGTAAAACCATTATCTGGAAGAGATATGTACTATAGTCCATTTCTTTTATCGAGGCAGGTTTGCACCGACTCGCAGCGGTGCCCCTTTAGCTCGGAAAAGTTTCCTAATCGCTGATTGGTTAGAATTATCTCGTCCAACCAATCAGCGATCAGGAAACTTTTCCGAGCTAAAAGGGCACCGCTGCGAGTCGG
>NC_090742.1:76248945-76251445 GCF_036898095.1 Palaemon carinicauda | reverse complement strand
CTGGCCCACTGGTCCTAGCTTGGGTGGAGACGGGGGCTTTAGCGCTGATCATATGTATATAAGGACAGTCTCTAGGGCATTGTCCGGCTTGATAGGGCAATGTCACTGTCCCTTGCCTCTGCCATGCATGAGCGACCTTTAAACCTTTAAATCTGGGTGATTGGTGATTTCGTCTTCCACTTTACAGCCGTTGTCATTGAGAATGCTCTCATTTGGTCATCCATTAGAACGCCCCATTGTCATGAACATTCATCCATCATCATCGGTAGTGATAGTCACCATTTATGTGGGTAAATCAGATTGTGTACATCACCATCACTCTTCGCTGGCAGTCGCATTTTCAACATCCTTATCTTTTGTGAGAGGGATAGTAAGACTCTCTCTCTCTCTCTTTCTCTCTCTCTCTCTCTCTCTCTCTCTGTCTCTCTCTCTCTCTCTCTCTCTCTCTCTCTTTCTCTCTCTCTCTGTCTCTCTCTCTCTCTCTCTCTCTCTCTCTCTGATCCTCTTTAAACGAATGTGATTCGCCAATGGCTTAATTAAGAGTGCGAAAATTGAATTTCTTCTAAAGTATTGGATTTCCCTTTTATGAAGGCGCACTGGTAATGGGGTAAGACGCGTTAAGAGGCTTAACTCGCGAGGTGAAAAGAAAAAAAAATAGATAACAAGGTTCAAAGTGAGGCTGTTTCCCCTTCTAGGGCGGGACTGGGAATCTTGGGGGTGAGGACAGAGCTAAGGGCTCTCTTGGGATGGGGGTATGCCACCCCCCTTCACCCCCGATTCCTCTCGGGGACGTTTTATGCTATGAGGTACAAGGTTTTACTCTATGCTAATGATGCTGATCTCATTAGGGGATGCCATTGCAAGCAATTTACGCAATGAGATCAAGGAGAGAGAGAGAGAGAGAGAGAGAGAGAGAGAGAGAGAGAGAGAGAGAGAGAGAGAGATGAGAGAGAGAGAGAGAGAGAGAGGGGCTGTCTCAGATGAGACTGATAATTTTCTATCAAATGGGAGGAGTGTCAGGGTTGGCGTTCAAGTGAAGATGATATCTACACAAATCTGTCCCAACTTAAAAGTAGAATGCCTTAGTTCGATCCATAAGTGAAATATACAGATACTGTCTTTATGGATTTGGTGTAATCGACCAAACGCCCACTTCCTTTTGTAAATTATTAACTGTTACAGAATTTGCTTGTTCTTCTTCTGAAAAGGGTTTAGTTGTATATATATATATATATATATATATATATATATATATATATATATATATATATATATATACTATGTGTATGTGTGCGTGTGAGTGTGTGTGGAGAGAGAGAGAGAGAGAAGAGAGGATGAGAGAGAGAGAGAGAGAGAGAGAGAGAGAGAGAGAGAGAGAGAAATATAAATTTTGCATAGTTTTGGTACAAATTATATTATTATAAATGTCAAGAAACATGGAAGCACTCCAAGAATTTGAGAGAGAGAGAGAGAGAGAGAGAGAGAGAGAGAGAGAGAGAGAGAGAGAGAGAGAGAGAATATAAATTTTGCATAGTTTTGGTACAAATTCTATTATTATAAATGTCAAGGAACATGGAAGCACTCCAAGAATGTGTGTGTGAGAGAGAGAGAGAGAGAGAGAGAGAGAGAGAGAGAGAGAGAGAGATGAGAGAGAGAGAGAGAGAGAGAGAGAGAGAGAGTGATTGCACGATAAACAATCTTTTACACTAAATTGTAAACTTCCCATGTTTTGAATTGACAACAGAAATCACAATATCATCTGTTAAGTAACCACCTGCCACTAACCCAAAATTCCTTTCACACGAGAAAGACTGCCTCTTAACTTCCTTAGAAATAACTTTCCATAACTTCAACCTGGGAATACTGCAACGCTGGCGAAGTAAAAGCAGTGTTCTATTGCGTTTGTAAACACATGCATGTTTGCTCATTGAATACTGGCTTTGTCCCTTAGTGGCTCTTATGGGAACCTTCCACGCAGACAATGACGGTCGATTGCAATTGGGGGTTTGTAGGGGGTGGGGTGGGGTGGGGGGTGGGGTGGGGGGGGGGTGGGGGGGGGCGTGGTTGTTAGAGAAGGATCTCTACCAGTTGTCTTGTATTTGCATTATTAAGAGAATAGGGTTGTTTCGGCCTGGTGGTAGCGTCCTTGCCTGTTGATTGCCAGACTGTGGTTCGACTCCCGCTCAAACTCGTTAGTTCCTTTGGTCACTGCAACCTTAATATCCATGTGAGCTAATGAGGGGGGGGGGTATTTCGGGGGGACCCTATAGGTCTATCTGCTGAATCATCAGCAGCCATTGCCTGACCTTCCTTGGACCTAGTTGTGTGGAGAGGGGTATTGGGGCGCTGATCATATGTAATGTGGTCAGTCTCTAGAGCATTGTCCTGCTTGATAGGGCAATGTCACTGTCCCTCTGCCTCTGCCATTCATGAGCAGCCTTTAAAAAATCTTTAAGACTTGAACGGTTAAATCGAGGAGGTTAATGATGGCCTCGTGAAA
>NC_090742.1:76246505-76248445 GCF_036898095.1 Palaemon carinicauda | reverse complement strand
TTTGCAGTGGCATTAAGAGGACAATAAGACTGCTTGGCATGGCGAAGGTATACTCTCCACTGAGTGCCAACTTAGTTAAGTGCGGAATAATATATGCAACGGCTGGAAAATTTCTTTGTCAACAATACCTTAATTTATCAACATTAATAATAATACTTAAGTTTACTTGAATTACGACCACTTTATATAACCAAATTAAAAAAAAATATATAAATATAACCAAACTGCTCGTACGTTAATCTTGTCAGTACGAAATATGTCCACCTTAGATGTATTCCCCCCCCCCTCTCTCTCTCTCTCTCTCTCTCTCTCTCTCTCTCTCTCTCTCTCTCTCTCTCTCTCTCTCTCTCTCTCGTATTTATCAATTTTGTTCGTCAAATTCTACTCATACCACATTGAGCCGTGGGTCAGAGAAGTATTTCGAAAAGAGATTAGGGTTTGCTGTGCCAAAAAGAAAAAAAAAAAAAAAGGAGAAATGTTTTACTACATTGTTTATACAACTCTTGGGTGCATATTGCGTATGCAGGGCGGGGTAGGAAGCCGCCTATATTTCACGACCGAAATGCTTTTTTTCCCCGCGAACAACGGGGCAACAGAACCGGAGAATATTGACCGAGATAATGCTCTTTTGTATGCAGTATTTAAAGCGGAATTTTTTTCGTACATAGTTTTTTTTCTGTGAATGCAATGTGAGAGAGAGAGAGAGAGAGAGAGAGAGAGAGAGAGAGGAGAGAGAGAGACTGAGAGAGAGAGAAGAGAAGAGAGAGAGGATGATGAATGAGTTGAATATCTACAGGACGAATTTTCCTGTAATTTTTAATTTCTCTCTCTCTCTCTCTCTCTCTCTCTCTCTCTCTCTCTCTCTCTCTCCTCTCCTCTCTCTCTCCTCTCTCCTCTCTCTCTCTCTCTCTCTCAAGGAGATGTGATAACCTTGTGGCAGGAGATAGATAGTAAGTCTTCGAAATGTTTGACGCAGTCTGCGGTCATCGATTGCCGAAAGTAATTGGCCATCTTTGCTGACGCTAACAGACAAAAAACACCAAACCGGCTTCGAGTAGCTCTTGTCAGGAAGATGATGCATCTAGAACAGTCAGCTCTGAGTAGGGGTTTCCATTGTGATATAGTGTAAAGTGGTTTTGCTCTGAAATGGAATTTATAAACCGTCGAAAGAAGCCCCCAAAGATTTTCTATTCCAGAACTACTGGTCTGATTGAAAGATATACCTTCCCATACAAATTAATCTACTGTTAATTGACGAATCTTCCACAACCCTGTCATGAGAAGTCTTTTCGTTTTGGAAAGATATTTCCAGAACTTTATCTGGTAAATTTCTCTTCCTCTTCAAAGAGGCAGTTACCGGAACCATGTTGTCTACGAGATAAAAATGCTTATAGGGTATCATCTTCCGAAGGTGTTATTCATTGCAAGATAGCAGCCTCCAAGATATTCCATGAAATGGTCTTCCATTGGAAGGAGCAAACTTCCAGGATGTCATTCCATGAAGTTGTCTTCTTTTGGAAGGAGCAAACTTCCAGGATATCATACCATGAAGTGGTGTTCTTTTGGAAGGAGAAAACTTCCAGGATGTCAATCCATGAAATTGTTTTCTTTTGGAAGGAGCAAACTTCCAGGATGTTATTCCATGAAGTTGTCTTCTTTTGAAGGAACAAACTTCCAGGATGTTTATTCCATGAAGTGGTGTTCTTTTGGAAGGAGCTAACTTCCAGGATGTCAATCCATGAAATTTTCTTTTGGAAGGAGCAAACTTCCAGGATGTTATTCCATGAAGTTTGTCTTCTTTTGTAAGGAGCAAACTTCAAGGATGTCATTCCATGAAGTTGTCTTCTTTTGTAAGGAGCAAACTTCAAGGATGTCATTCCATGAAGTGGAGTTCTTTTGGAAGGAGCAAACATCCAGGAAGTCTTTCTATGAAGTGTTGT
>NC_090742.1:76224005-76234005 GCF_036898095.1 Palaemon carinicauda | reverse complement strand
GCACCCTTTAAGCATGAGAACTCTAATCCTAAACAATTGAAGGCCCTGGTACAGAGGCTATGGCACTACCTAAGACTAGAGAACAATGGTTTGATTTTGGAGTATTCCTCTAGAAGATCTAATTACCATAGGTAAAGAGTCTCTTCTACCTTGACCCAGAGAAAAGTAGTCACTGAACAATTACAATGCAGTAGTTAACCCCTTGAACAAAGAAGAATTGGGTGATAATCTCAGTGATGTCAGGTGTTTGAGGACAGAGGAGAATGTGGGAAAAATAGGCCGGACTATTCGGTATATGTGTAGGGAAAGGAAAAATAAGCCGTGACCCTAGAGAAGGATCCATTGTAGTACAGCAAGGCCAGTCAAAGGACCCAATAACGCTCTAGCAGTAGTATCTCGACTTGTGGCTGGTGTTTTGTCCAACCTACTACCTGGAGAAAGGATTACAGATAAGATTAGATAGTAGCATGAGTAGGGGGGAAAAGAAAACTCAAACAATTTAAGAGGATACGTACAAAAGGTACATAAGAAAACAAATATCTATAAAATCTGAAGTTGAAATGTATAAAGAGCCTGATTAAATTCTCTTTAACACAAGTCAAGTCTCAATATCAATTGCTAAAGAAAAGAGAAAAGGTTTTTATTATTTTTTATTGTAACAGATAAAAAGAACTAAAAAAAAAAAGGTCGACCAATGGCTGAAGTGTAAAAATGTAGTAAAAAGGTATGCATATGATAAAAGGATAGATCTAAGGGGTTTCGGATAGCATTTAAGACAGTAGGTTGGGTAAGTAGTTTGTGTGGATTAGGCCGAATAGAAAGTAGGGAAGAGAAAGAGAGAATAAGTACGAGGTACATAGATCGGAAAAAGTGCTGAGGTGAAAGCAACTTTAGTAAGTGTAAAAGAAATGGGACGCTTAGTGATTTTAAGGGGTCAATGCGCTTGGAACATATTGAAAAGGCCTGGTACTACTGAAGGTTTCCTCATATTGGTTTATCTGTGGTTATTGTAGGTTAACAAAAGGTCTTTGTGACTATTGTATATTTCTGTTCATGTCAATGCTAATAGGAAAACTTTATTTGTGTGTAAATTATATATATATATATATATATATATATATATATATATGTATATATATATATATATATATATATATATATATATGTGTGTGTGTGTGTGTGTGTGTGTATGTATATGATACATACACACATGATTATATATATATATATGTGTATATATATATATATATATATATATATATATATATATATATATATATATACATGATTGTATGTATGTATGTATAAATGTATATATGCATATATATACATATATACATATATATGTATATTATACATACACATATACATATATATGTATATTATACATACACATATATGTGTGTGTATGTATGTATATATAAATGTATATATGCATTATATATATGTGTATGTATGTATGTATTTATATAAAATGTATATATACATACATACATTATATATATATATATATATATATATATATATATATATATATAGTTCGCATAATGATAGTTTATGATTTATCATTATACTGCGAGGTTATTATACGTATTTATGTTTAATGAACGCAAGGAAATATTTTCGTTTTATAATCCCCTTGGGATTACGGGACTGGTGGTACGCTTTTTATAACTGCTGCACTTATAGATTACGGTGCTGGAAATTATGCAAATCTTGCTCCTTGATTAAGCCATTTAGCGCCGTTGTATTTGCACGGTATCATTATTATTATTTTCGTTGGATCTGGGACTATTGTTTTTATTATGATAACTTGTTATGTTATTTTGGTGATGAGGATAAATATTATTATTGTTATTGTTATTATTATTATTATTATTATTATTATTATTATTATTATTATAAATTGTAATGTTATTTTGTTGATGATGATGATGGTTTATTATTATTATTATTATTATCATCATCATTGTTGTTTTATTATTATTATTATTATTATTATTATTATTATTATGATTATTACAGTATTATTATTATTATTTATTATCATTGTTATTATTATTGTTATTATTATTGTTGTTGTTGTTGTTATTATTATTATTATTATTATTATTATTATTATTATTGTAATGATGATGGCGACTAATATCATGTTTCATTTACAGTGTGAAATATGAATCTTTACTGTGTGAATTATTTGCTTTCATTACCTAGTATTATCATGTTTTATAACAATCTGAAATAACATTCAACATCAAATCAGAACGTAAATTTAACACTGGAGGTAACCGTTATCACAATTATTACAACTATTTCCAAAGTTTCTACTTTCTCAATGTACTTTGAAGTTAATTTGAAGTGGCCCTAAATTGCTAAATTTTTCGATATGTGTTACCATCGGTAAATATGTATGTATATATATATATATTATATATATATATGTATATATATGTATATATATATGTATATATATTTATATGTATATGTATATATATTTATATGTATATGTATATATATTTATATGTATATGTATATATTATATATATATATATATATATATATATATATATATATATATATATATATATATATATATATCTCACTGATAAGACCTGATAAATCTGGAACGAAATGTCACAGATCATGGATCAAAGAATGTTAATGAGGCGAGAAAAGGACAGTTGTCTAGGTGAATCACTCTCTGTTTATTCTGCTTCGAGACAGAAAGATGGTAATTATATTTTCAATCTCGCCTTAAAGTTGCATTGTCCCTTGGTATACAGTGCAATAGTCAATTGCATTTAGGTCTTTCAGATAGTAATTGGGCTAAGATTAATATATGAAATTAAGGTTATTTTGGAGAGGAAATAATTCAATTATATAAGTAGAACTAAATTTATGTTAATAAGATCTATTAATTATTTTTTGCTAGCTAAGGATGATGGTTTGGGGGAGCCTATAGGTCTACTTGCTGAGGCATCAGCAGCCATTGCTTGGCCCTCCCTGGTCTTAGCTTGGTGGAGAGGGGTTTGGGGGCCTGATCATATATATATATATGATTAGTCTCTAAGGCTTTGTCCTGCTAGCTAGGGAAATGGCACTGTCCCTGGCCTCTGCCATTCATGAGCGGCCTTTGATAAGGTTCGTACAAATTCACTATGTTAGTGATTTAAACAAGTGAATAAGATTTTCCTTGAGTGTACCCTCCATTTATTAATGTGCGAAATGAGGGTCCTTGTATTGAAAACTCAAGACGAAATCATACATTAACACTTATTGCCTCCACATTCAAAATGCGTGACAAATCCCTTTATCAAATTTTAAGTCAACATAGCCAAGTTTGTATGATTCTGTGCACCAAATGAAAATGTTTCAGAAGCTGTAAGGATAGTATGAATTTATTGAGATTGATACCCATAGGTTTGAGAATTCAATTCAAAGTTTTAAGTTAGTGTTTCTGTGAAATCTCCAGTTGACTGGAATTTATTTTTAGTCTATATCTTTAGTGAGGCCATCGCAAGAAGGCTTATTCTAAGTCCATATGACTTGATTAAAGATTCCTGGCTATATATCTTGCGAGTGAAAAATCTATAAAGAATTTTCAATAGAGGTGATATCAAAGTGCATGAAATGTTCTTTTAAAGTCTGACATTTCTTGTAACATTTGTTCCAAATTTATGTTGATAAAATAGCTGCGGTGGGATCCTGATTGTTCAATATATTTGTAAAAGTGTCCCTCGGCCAAAACTGCTTTGTTCTTAGAATCGGGTCAAATAAAGAACACCCAATGGAAATAGAATGTCACTGGGCGTCCTTCCATGTGAAACACCACTTTTATCCGAGTTTCCAGTTGGTTGGAAATGGAATTAAGTATAAAATCTATGGACTTGAGACCTATGACAATAGAAAGTCTTAAAAAACATGAAGTTGTCGGCCTGAACCGAATTGCGTGGCGATCCAACAGCCAGCAGAATACAGATGACCAGGCCGGCCTTCGAATGTATTATAACATCTTATTTTACTCTACGCCAAAAATACACTTTTTAGTGCCCACAATGATCACCGTTTACTAAAATAGATATTTTCATTTTCCAACACAAGCAAGCAAAGCGAACTCGTGCGGCCGTAGGTATTTATCACATCACTACATAACAATGACGACCATTATCAGCGAAATAGCTGGCATTCATCACCATCATAGCTAGCATTAAACTTCTGTATAACCTAGGGTGGCATATTCAAAAGATGTAATTACCCACGCCAACGAAGGTGGAAGGATTTTGTGTTTTACCCCCTGTTTGTATGTGTGTTTGTAAACAGCTTTCTGGCCACAATTTTAATCGTTAGAGTAATGAAACTTCTACGGATTAACTGTTACGTAAAAAATGGAAATGATAAAATATTGGAAGATCAAGCACAAAGGTCAAGGTCACGGTCAAGCACAATGTCCAATTCGCGTAATCAGCCATAAGTTTAGATATCGTTGTCACACAGATCTCCAACTTGGTTTATATTTGAGTGTAAGATAATCTCACGCAAATTAAAACATGTTAAGGTCAAGGTCAAGATTTAGAAAAAATCTCGAAAAATAAGCGGCCGCGGCGGAGGTCTGTGCAACTTCATCTTGGATTGAGTGTGAATCAGAGTGATATCATATTAGACATATAGTTATTCTAAGAGGAGAATGTGTGTATGTGTATATATATACAGTATATATATATATATATATATATATATATATATATATATATATATATATATATATATATATATATATATAATGTATGTATGTATGTATATAAATAAATAAATAAATATACTGTATGTGTATATATGTAGATAGGAAACTTCAAAATAACAACAGATGCTTTGGTGGTACCGGTGAGTGAAGACGAATTTATGTATGTATGGAGAGAGAGAGAGAGAGAGAGAGAGAGAGAGAAGAGAGAGAGAGAGAGAGAGAGAGAGAGAGAGAGAGAGAGAGAGAGAGAGAGAGAGAACAGCAAGCTGTGATGTTAAGTGAAGGCGATCGTCAACAATAACAACAAAGGGAAAGAAGAAAAAGAAAAACAACACCTGCCATCAGATGAAGGTTATGGTGGACATGTTTGCTGTTTTTGAAAAGGGAAAGGAAGGTCGAAGTACCATTCACAATAGCAAAAACATAATAATAAAAAAAAAAACAATAGTGAACATGGAAATGGATATATAAAGATGGACGTTCGTCTTCTTTATCTGCAGTTACCACAAGATATGTGTCCGAGAGTTACGTCAATGTTAGACGAGAACAGGTCATAAATTTGGTTCCACATTACTGCAAATGTCAATCGTTGATTCTCATTAACTTATAATGATAATTCTCTCTCTCTCTCTCTCTCTCTCTCTCTCTCTCTCTCTCTCTCTCTCTCTCTCTCTCTCTCTCTCTCTCTCTCTCTCTCTCTCTCTCTCTCTCTCACTTAGTTTTTTTTATATGAAAATATTCAGTATGCAAGAAAGAGGATTTTATTCAAATAATTAATTACAACAGTTTGTGTCTTCATGCTGGTGATAGATATCGAAGATTGTAGGGACCCCAAGTTTTGCTGCTAAGGAATGTGATTGTACATATACTTTTTGGGGATTATTATTATTATTATTATTATTATTATTATTATTGTTGTTGTTGTTGTTGTTATCATTATTATTATAATTATTATTATTATTATTATTATTATTATTATTATTATTATTATTATTATTATTATTATTATTAGCTAATCTACAAACCTAGTTGGAAAAGCAAGATGCCGTAAGCCCAAGGGCTCCAACAGGGAAAAATACCCCAGTTAGGAAAGGAAATAAGGAAATAAATAAACTATATGAGAAGTAATAATCAGTAAAAATAAAGCATTTTAAGAACAGTAACAAAATTGAAATAGACATTTCATACAAATTTACATTATTTGAACTCTGAAGAGTGCATACTCCTCTAATGATATGACCTTCTTTAATGGTGATTAACAAGTGGAAGAACATAATTGCATTGCATCCATTAGAAGGAGTAAATGCAGATTTAATTTTTATATATACTGTGCATGTATCTTTAATCTAATCTATTACCCACTTGCTATGTATCTAGTGTCTTCTGTATCCTCTGTATTGTATATTGTATGATTTATTTAGTCTCCTCCTCACCCAGTCAAAAAAAATTTCAACTTTCCCATTGCATCATATATCTAGGTCTATGTATCCTTCATGTTCCCATTCTATCATGTATCTACTGTATATCTTCCATTATTTTCTTATGCTTTGAGTATACACCTCCTTCAGTCATGGATTACGTAGTTTCCTCTTTCTGTCATGTATCTAGTATCGTCAACTCAATCTATTAACTTATAGAAACTTCATTTCAATTATCTATATTAATATCTAAATCTATAATTTATCTAGTATCCCCTTCATTGGACCGTGTATCATGTCTCTTCTTTCAATCCTCTATATCTAGTATCCCCCTCATTCTATGACGTATCTAGTAACTCCCTCATTCTATGTCGTATCTAGTATCCCTTCCTTCTGCCCACTTTGAGGAGAAGCTTGTATCTAGTATCTCCCCTCGAATCTCTAAAACAGTCAGTATAAACTTCTTTATTTCAGTTATCTCTATATCCCTCCTTCCACAAATTATCTAGTATCCCCTTCATTAAATCTTGTATCATGCTTCTTCTTTCAATCAATTATATCTAGTATCTCTCTCATTCTCTAACGTATTAAGTATACCCTTCTTTAAATCATACATCACGTCTCTTCATCTTAAAATCATCTATGTCTAGTATCCCCTTCTTTAAGTCATGCATCACGTCTCTTCATCTTTCAATCATCTATATCTAGTATCTCCCTCATTCTATGACGTATCTAGTATCCCCTTCGTTAAATCATGTATCATGTCTCATCTTTTTTAAATCGACTGTATCTAATATCCCCTTCATTCTATGACGTATTAAGTATTCCCTTCTTTAAATCATGCGTCACGTCTCTTCATCTTTCAGTCATCTATATTCAGTATCTCCCTCATTCTATGACGTATCTATTATCCCCTTTTTTAAATCGTGTATCATGTCTCATCCTCTTGAATCAGCTGTATCTATCCCCTTCATTCTACGGCGTATTAAGTACTCCCTTCTTTAAATCATGTATCTTGTCTCATCCTCTTAAATCAGCTGTATCTATTCCCTTCATTCTATGGCGTATTAAGTATCCCCTTCTTTAAATCATGCGTCACGTCTCTTCATCTTTCAATTATCTACATCTAGTATCTCCCTCATTCTATGACGTATCTATTATCCCCTTCTTTAAATCATGCATCACATCTCTTCATCTTTCAATCATCTATATCTAGAATCTCCCTCATTCTATGGCGTATTAAGTACTCCCTTCTTTTTGCGCCACGTCTCTTCATCTTTCAATCATCTATATCTAGTATCTCCCTCATTCTATGACGTATCTATTATCCCCTTCTTTAAATCATTCGCCACGTCTCTTCATCTTTCAATCATCTATATTCAGTATCTCCCTCATTCTATGACGTATCTAGTAACCCCTTCTTTAAATCATGTATCATGTCTCATCCTCTTAAATCAGCTGTATCTATTCCCTTCATTCTATGGCGTATTAAGTATCCCCTTCGTTATATCATGCGCCACGTCTCTTCATCTTTCAATCATCTATATTCAGTATCTCCCTCATTCTATAACGTATTAAGTATCCCCTTCTTTAAATCATGCTTCACGTCTCTTCCTCTTTCAATCATCTATATCTAGTATCTCCCTCATTCTATAACGTATCTAGTATCCCCTTCTTTAAATCATGTATCATGCCTCATCCTCTTAAATCAGCTGTATCTATCCCCTTCATTCTATGGCGTATTAAGTATTCCCTTCTTTAAATCATGCATCACGTCTCTTCATCTTTCAATCATCTATATTCAGTATATCCCTCATTCTATGACATATCTAATATCCCCTTCTTTAAATCATGAGCCACGTCTCTTCATCTTTCAATCATCTATATCTAGAATCTCCCTCATTCTATGGCGTATTAAGTACTCTCTTCTTTTTGCGCCACGTCTCTTCATCTTTCAATCATCTATATCTAGAATCTCCCTCATTCTATGGCGTATTAAGTACTCCCTTCTTTTTGCGCAACGTCTCTTCTTTCAATCATCTATATCTAGTATCTCCCTCATTCTATGACGTATCTATTATCCCCTTCTTTAAATCATTCGCCACGTCTCTTCATCTTTCAATCATCTATATTCAGTATCTCCCTCATTCTATGACGTATCTAGTAACCCCTTCTTTAAATCATGTATCATGTCTCATCCTCTTAAATCAGCTGTATCTATTCCCTTCATTCTATGGCGTATTAAGTATCCCCTTCGTTATATCATGCGCCACGTCTCTTCATCTTTCAATCATCTATATTCAGTATCTCCCTCATTCTATAACGTATTAAGTATCCCCTTCTTTAAATCATGCTTCACGTCTCTTCCTCTTTCAATCATCTATATCTAGTATCTCCCTCATTCTATAACGTATCTAGTATCCCCTTCTTTAAATCATGTATCATGCCTCATCCTCTTAAATCAGCTGTATCTATCCCCTTCATTCTATGGCGTATTAAGTATTCCCTTCTTTAAATCATGCATCACGTCTCTTCATCTTTCAATCATCTATATTCAGTATATCCCTCATTCTATGACATATCTAATATCCCCTTCTTTAAATCATGAGCCACGTCTCTTCATCTTTCAATCATCTATATCTAGAATCTCCCTCATTCTATGGCGTATTAAGTACTCTCTTCTTTTTGCGCCACGTCTCTTCATCTTTCAATCATCTATATCTAGAATCTCCCTCATTCTATGGCGTATTAAGTACTCCCTTCTTTTTGCGCAACGTCTCTTCTTTCAATCATCTATATCTAGTATCTCCCTCATTCTATGACATATCTAGTATCCCCATCATTCTGCCCCTTTGAGGAGAGGCATGAGCGAAACGCGTCAGTCCCTGGCTTGTCGCCTGTCAAAATGGTCAGTTTACGTGATGCATCTCGTGACCGTCTGTCTATATGCAAATGATTTTCTGCTTGAAGCCCACACTTTCTCTTTATCTGATATCTTAGTCTCATGTTTGTGTAAATACATTATATTTTGGAGTATTCTAACTTCAGTCTGCTGTAATTGGGACTTCTTATTCTCGTGTTTGTGTAAATACATTATATTTTGCAGTATTCTAACTTCAGTCTGCTGTAATTGGGACTTCTTATTCTCGTGTTTGTGTAAATACATTATATTTTGCAGTATTCTAACTTCAGTCTGCTGTAATTGGGACTTCTTATTCTCGTGTTTGTGTAAATACATTATATTTTGCAGTATTCTAACTTCAGTCTGCTGTAATTGGGACTTCTTATTCTCGTGTTTGTGTAAATACATTATATTTTGCAGTATTCTAACTTCAGTCTGCTGTAATTGGGACTTCTTATTCTCATGTTTGTGTAAAGACATTATATTTTGCAGTATTCTAACTTCAGTCTGCTGTAATTGGGACTTAAGTTGTGGAATGACTTTCCTAATCAGGTAGTAGAGTCCTTGGAACTTCAAAAGTTCAAACTTGCATCGATTGTATTTTTTATGTTGAACAGGTTGATATAAGTTACTATTTATATAGTTTATTTATGAAAGATCTACTTTAATTGTATTATTGATATTTTAATTGTGTATTACTTATAGTTTATTTATTTCCTTTCCTCACTGTGATATTTTTCCTGGTTGGAATCCTTGGACTTATAGCATCCTGCGTTTCCAACTATGGTTGTAGCTTAGCTAATAATAATGATAATAATAATAATAATAATAATAATAATAATAATAATGATAATAATAATAATAATTTTATTTGATTGACTTCACGGCTTCCACCATGAGATCATATTCATTTCGTGGTATTAAAATTTTTTTTATTAA
>NC_090742.1:76214005-76219005 GCF_036898095.1 Palaemon carinicauda | reverse complement strand
TTTTAATTGTTAATAAGTTTACTGCCTTTCACATGATAACTATACGCACATCTTTTAAATGTATATACATACATACACACACACATATATATATATATATATATATATATATATATATGTGTGTGTGTGTGTATATATGTATATATATATTTGTGTGTATATATATATATATATATATATGTATATATATGTATATATATATATATGTGTGTGTGTGTGTGTGTGTGTGTATGTAAATATATATGTGTGTGTGTACGTGTCTATGTCTGTGTCTATATCTTATTAGACAATTAATGCATAGTATATTATTAGAATTATAGAAAGCTAGTGATTACCAGGCGAGTAGTTTTGCACAAGTACATTAAATTTCTCTGTAAACAGCGTGCATCACGGCAACAGATTTTTCAATTTCCCATGTTTTTAACATCATTATCACATCAAAAGTAATTCTTTTAATTCCGACATTTAAAGAATAATCAAAGGTTCCCGTAGAGTTGAATAAGTATTAAAGTAATTTTAAACTACTCATAATCATAAATCTTTAACCCCGTTAATAAATCTGAAGATTGAGGTGCAATCGCACAAAGAACGAATAGACTCTAGAACAGTGGTTCTTGAACTTTTTTGCCTTGCGCCCCCCTTCTGCATGAAGCATAGATCCCATGCCCCCCCCCCCTCCCCACCCTTGAAATTTCTGCCAAAGTAGAAAGTATTATTTCAATAAAATAAACATTGTTCATAGAAAATGGGTAAAATAAATATATTATGAAGAAACAAAATTTTATCATAATCTTTTTTCAAACTGTTTTAGCATTATACAGATAACAGTTATTACATTGATAGAAAATACTGGAAAAAATACAAATTATTGCAAAAATAAACATAATTTTTACTCATAATACAATCATTCATGGATCATGACCACATCAAAAAATATTACACATCCTCCTTAGTAATTGATTTATCCATATTTATGTAGTATTGTAAAACAAAAGCCATCATAATTACTATATTTTTATTTTCACTGTTACTATTTTAACTACTTGCGCCCCCCTTGAAAGCTCCTGGGGCGCGCCCCCCGGTTTAAGAATCACTGCTCTAGAAGGATTAGACGAATAGAAAGATGAAGGCGAGAGTTTGTTAGGAGGAAGAGAGTTGAAAAAAAAGGTCATTTATGGAGAGGAAGAAGCAGGTCGGAGCACAAAAGGCCCTGAAAGAGACAGCAGCTTGTTAGAGGAAGCCAGGCGGACGTAGTTCTGTGTGGTAGAGCAGAAGCAGAGTTGTCAAGGGAAGCCAAAAGGAAAGGAAAGAAAAAAAAAAAAGAATGGAAACCAAAATGATAAAAAAGATGGAATGGTAACGCTCTTGGCCGAGTAAGATAAAGCATTCGATGGTAGAGTTTTAAATAGAGAAGTTATATAAAAGCGTTGGATTATAATTCCTTTAACTGAATAAGGATATTGTGCTGTAAATTGCAGGAGAGGCTATTATAAGCACTTACAATAAATTGATTATAAGAAGTGTTGGATTATAATTCTTTTCATATAATAATTAGGATGTCATACTTTAGTTTACGGGAGACGTTATGTTAAATACATGCAGTAAATAATTATAAATTTAACTTATATTCCAGCGGCAGTTAATGTGAGAAATTAATTTCCTTGTCATATTCGGTATAAATTTAACTTATATGCAAGCGACAAATAATGTGAGAAATTATTTTCCTTGTCAGAATTGGTATAAGTTTAACTTATATTCAAGCGGCAAATAGTGTGAAAAAATCAATTTCCTTGTCAGAATTGGTATAAGTTTAACTTATATTAAATCGGCAATTAATGTTAGAAATTCATTTCTTTGTCATAGTTAGTATAAATTTAACTTACATTCAAGCGGCAAATAATGTGAGAAATTATTTCCCTTATCAGAATTGCTATAACTTTAACTTTTATTTGAACCTCCAGTTAATGTGAGAAATTCATTTCCTTGTCAGAATTGGTATTACTTTAAACTTATATTTGAAGCTGCAATTAATGTGAGAAATTAATTTCCTTGTCAGAATTGGTATTACTTTTAACTTATATTTGAAGCTGCAATTAATGTGAGAAATTAATTTCCTTGCCAGAATGGGTATAAGTTTAATTTATATTCAAGTGTCCATTTCTGAGAAATTCATCTTGTCACAACTGGGATCGTCCTAGAACGCAAACCAGTCTTTTATAAATATTTTTTATAAATATTTCGAAAGAAACTAGCCAAGGTCTAATTCCGAGAAACCATTCCCAGGAGTAACTATAGTCCATTTCTTTTAACGAGGCATTTTTGCACCGACTCGCAACGGTTCCATTTTAGCTCGGAAAAGTTTCCTGATCGCTGATTGGTTGGACAAGATAATTCTAACCAATTAGCGATCAGGAAACTTTTTCGAGCTAAAAGGGCACCGTTGCGAGTCGGTACATATTTGCGCAGACTCGCAACGGTGCCCTTTTAGCTCGGAAAAGTTTCCTGATCGCTGATTGGTTGGACAAGATAATTCTAACCAATTAGCGATCAGGAAACTTTTTCGAGCTAAAAGGGCACCGTTGCGAGTCGGTGCAAATATTCCTCGCTAAAAGAAATGGGACTATAGTACGAAGCAGTTATTGAAGTTGTAAGTTCCTCGTATTAAGTATTGTCCGAACGATAAGAGTTAGAAAAGTAGATTGACAGAAAAGCACTAACGTTTTACAAATTAGCCAAATTGATTCAGCCTGAGGAGATCCTCAGTCATAGTTTCTGTGCAAGTTATAAATAAATAAGATATATACAATACTAAATCTGCTCTCTCTCTCTCTCTCTCTCTCTCTCTCTCTCTCTCTCTCTCTCTCTCACTCTCTCTCTCTCTCTCTGTATATATATATATATATATACATATATGTGTGTGTGTGTATATATATATATATATATATGATTGTGTGTGCTTTTATTTATGGATGTGTATATATATACTTGTAAGTAATTTGTACACATATATATGTACAGTATATATATATATGTATATACTCATACACATACAATTTATTTGTATGCATATATCATCATCAGCGATTGCCAGTCCACTCCAGGACAAGGGACTCGGACATTTCCTTCCACATACATCTTTTTATGATCTGTCTATGCCAGTCTATTACCGCAAAATTTCTTCCCTCGTCAATCCATCGCCTTTTCTTCCTTCCCCTGCTTCGTTTGCAATCGCTTGAGACCCGTTCTGTTATTGTTCTTGTCCATCTATTGTCTGTCATTCTTATTATATGAACTGTCCATGTCTATGTCTTGTCTTTACTGGTTGTTAAAAATTCTTCCAATTTAGTGTGCTCTCGTATCCATGTAGCTTCCAAAGCCTGCCTACGCTCTTGGTTGAATAAAGTCTAGCTGTCTTTCTGTTCGGCCTAAAGCGATATTTGTTAGTATTTTATATATTACTGAGAATAAACTTATTGGACAGTAATTTTTCAGGTCTTTTGTGTTTCTCTTTTTGTATAATAATGTAATAATTTCTCCCAAGCTGTAGGTATTAAGCATTCTTGCAGACATCTTGTTTATAGTTCAGCAAGTTTTACTTCTATTAAATCTTCTCCATCTATGCATAAATCATCTTTTAAGCGATCTTCTGCTGTTCTGCCTCTTTTCATACCTTCTAATGTTTTCTTTACTTCTATACTGGTACTTTTAGTACCGGATCAGGTGTTCATTTCTATTGGCAAAGTTATTTATCGTATCACTTCTATAACCTTATATAGAAATTCACTGTAGTTTTTATCACTGTCTTTTGTTGATAATGTTCCAATTGTCAAATATATGTTGGCATCCTGTTCCATGTCGTCTTTTCATCAATTTGATGTATCGTGTGTGTGTGCGTTTACACATGTGTGAAGTAAATCATGAAAATAATGTTTGCAGACGCACTCCAAACTAAAATATCTATTTCTCCTCATACTGTAATAGCTAGTCGAAAAGATTAATGAAAACAATCAAACTATGAAATGTAAAATGTTTCAAGTGCTATGTATCTGAGGATCAATCGTCGAATAATGTAATGACTACTTGTCGATATTATTATTATTATTATTATTATTATTATTATTATTATTATTATTATTATTATTATTATTATTATTATTATTATTATTTAGCTACAACCTTAGCTAGAAATGCAGGATGCTAAAAGCCCAAGGGTTCCAACGGTGAAAAACACCCCAGTGAAGAAAGTAAATAAAGAAATAGTTAAACTACAATAGACGCAATTAACAAATAAAGTAAAATATTTTAAGAATAATAACTATATTAAAAGGAATCTTTTATATATAAACTATAAAAGCATTAACATACAGGGAGAGAAATAAGATAGAATATTGTACCCGAGTGATATAAATTACAGTCATAAAAATGACTGTAATAACATTGATGATCAGTTATGTAAAAATTTTCAGGATATCCTGAAATTCTGTATCCTTCGCTCCCTTCATCCTATTCCATTTCACAGTCATTTGCAGTAGACGTAATGATCTCTGATGAGAGCCCGCATCCGGTCCTAGAGATTGGAGCGCCGATGTTAATTGATTTTTTCTTGTCATATTGTACCGTTTAAGAACTTGATGAAAATGGGAGGAAACTCTCGAATTTATTTTGATGCATCGTTAATTTGACAAGTTTTTTTTTTTTTTTTTTTTTTTTAGTTTTCTTTGATAGTATATTTTTCATTCTAAATAAATTATTTCTCTCTCTCTCTCTCTCTCTCTCTCTCTCTCTCTCTCTCTCTCTCTCTCTCTCTCTCTCCTCTCCTCTCTCTCTCTCTCTTTTTTTTTTCTTTATATATATAGATGTATATCTATCTATCTATCTATCTATCTATCTATTTATTTATATATATATATATATATATATATATATATATATAAAATAATGGTGTTAGATGCGATGATTAAGTCGACTGAAGAAAATTTGAATTGGGTCTGATGTCTAAT
>NC_090742.1:76196505-76204005 GCF_036898095.1 Palaemon carinicauda | reverse complement strand
AGATTTCTAACCTATTTATATATCTTCTATGGCTGATAGGGTTCTGTGTTTGTGGTGCATTCAAGGCATAAAATCAAAGTTATATTAGGAGGTCAAATGTCAAACAGAAATTGACTGTACTGATACTGATCTGCTCATATATTTGTCCCGCCTTTGCCAAACTTGCTTTGCAAATTTCTGTCTTTTTTTTTTTGGTGTGTTAAAAAAATTATAAGAATAATAATGAGGACAAGGAAGTATACTAATAATAATAATAATAATAATGACAATGATGATTATTTATTATTCAGTTATCAATTATATTATTAATTGTTTTGTATAAGAACTCCAAATCAAGCCTATAAAAGCAAAAGAAAGCTCTTATTCTCTATTTCAAGGCAACAACCACTGGAAGTTTTTTCTGTTCCATGTCGACAACCCTGACCTTTCACTATAAATATAAGACGGAAGAAACCAGCCAATATTTTTTGTTTGCGTGTCGACAGTGAAAACGATTAAAATTTCCATTTTTATGAAGATTATGTTGACATACAAAGTTTTCAGTGAAGTCATTTTCTGTTTTTTTTTTTTTTTTTTTTTTTTTTTTTTTTTTTTTTTTTTTTTTTTTTTGTGACATCTGCTATGTAATCGGCCTCCTCATATGCAATTTTTATTCAGAAAATACTTCGTCGAAATTTTCCGCCCAAGTTATTTTGTTAAGAAATTTCAGTTTCTATTCCTTCGAAAATTAGTTTCCATTGATTTTTTGGTTAAAATTTTTAAAGGATTTTCCTCCGTATAACAGCTTAATCCATCAAGGCTTTATGTCCTCATGCATTTTCATATTTGTTTGAAACACTAACTTATCCTCTGATAGATGTATGATTAGTTCTTTGGAAAGTGTAATACCATATACTCCTTTAAAACGATAGTCTCTCCTTTAATTCCCTTTCGTAACAATGCAATTACCTAACTCGGTTTTTTAAGCCGTTTGATGTAGATTATCTCTAATTTCTTATGATACTTTTCAAAGACCCTTTATTCCCATTTACATTTGATACGCCAGATTCTCTCTCTCTCTCCTCTCTCTCTCTCTCTCTCTCCTCTCTCTCTCTCTCCTCTCTCTCTCTCTCTCTCTCTCTCTAAGAAAGACTTAATGTTCGAAACGTTTTATTTTAAGGTGTTATGCATCTTTTGACCTTAGTAGTAAATATGGGTACCTGGATGCTAGTCAATTCTGAGGTCACATCTTTTGTGTGAATAGGAGGCGAAATGTTGAAATATGTACAGTTATGTTCAAAAGTTGTCTGATAATCTCCTACGTCATTTAAGGGTTGTAGTGGGTTGTCCGTTTCTGGCGATCTACCAGACTGGATTTGAGTCCCGCTTAAGCTCAATAGTTTCTTGTTGTGTCTTCAACCTCACCATCCTTATGAGGTAAGGATGGGGGTGTTTGGGGGAAGCCTATAGGTCAACCTATTGAGCCATGAGCAGCCACTCTCTGGCCCTCCCTGGTACTAGCTTGGGTGGGTGAACGCTGATCATCGATATATATATATATATATATATATATATATATATATATATATATATATATATATATATATATATTCTTTAGGGCATTGTCCTGCTAGCTAGGGTATTGTCACTGTCCATTGACTCTGCCATTCACGAGCGGGCTTTAAGGCTATCACAGTCTCTAGGCTAGGAGAGTAATGCTAGTGTTATCTGACTACTGCATTTGACTGTACAATCATATAACTAGGAACGCGATAGCATTGATGAACCGATCCTTCCCGCTACGAATGAGAATCCATTCATAAAATATAGTGCTTGAACCCAAATCAGACATTTCCAACAACTCCTCCCCCACCCTCCCCCGCCCGGCAACATCACCCATTCACAAACTAAGTAGTTAATAAGATACTCGACAAATACTTTCTTCCGGTCACCCCTGGTAACCATGCCGAGAAAAGGCGGTGTTCCTGCTCTCTCATTTGCATTGTAATTCTCTAGAGTTGAATAATTCCATATTCACTCGTTCCCATAATCTTTTTTTTAGCTCTGTAATGACGGGGGACAAATATGCATGACATGAAATGTTGTTTTTTTGCGTGGGTTAGGTTCAATGAGCATGTGAATTTCTTACTTTTCTTAGTTCACATTACTAGGGATGGTATATCTTTGAAGTTTAAAAGGAATGTGAACGATTTTATTTATTATTCAATTAATATAGATTGTTTTTGACATTTATATTATTAGTAGCATCTGCATTATTTTTTGAAATTGGAAAATCGAAACATAATTACTGGTAGTGAAATAGAAATGCAATGATCACCAAAATATCTGTGTGCACTCTTTTTTTTCTTCCATTTTGGCATACCTAAACTACCTACTCGTCTCAATGAAATCCTTTCTCACAATCCTAAGCCTCCATAGATAAAATGAATTTTTATCCATTAAAAATTGTCACAAAAGCAAGGGTAAACTATAGGGGTACTCAGTAGAGTGCAGACTTCCGCCACGACAGCTTATTTCTCGTCCCTTTTTCTCGACCTTGACCTTTACCTTTTACTTTAACATGTATTAATTGGTGTGGATTTTCATACACTCAAATATGAACTAAGTTTGTGACAACGATGTCCAAAGTTATGGCTGATTACATGCATTGGACATTTTCCTTGACTGTGACCTAGACTTTTGACCTTGACCTTCCAAACTTTTAACAATTTCCAGCTTTTTACATAAGTTAATCCCTGCAAGTTTCATTAGATTACTTTAAAATTGTGGACAGGAAGCTGATCACAACCAAACACACACAAACAGGGGTGAAAACATAACCTCCTGCCAACTTCGTTGTCGGAGGTAATTACAGTTGAAAATCAGATGACTTCTCGTACTAATCGTTGTATAGTTGGACATAGAAATTCCTTGCACACTTCAATCAATCACACCGTTACTGCGCGGCGGGTAACCAAATACTGTAGTGTTAGAGATGGCAGAGGTACTGGCGGAGCTACACGCAGGAAATTGCAGTGAAGTAGGTTGTGACTGGAATTCCTGTGTCTAACTGTACGTTTAGGGAATTATGTATTCTTGCATTAAGCATACATAAATAACTTTTGCTTTTATCTTGTAAATTTTTTTTTTCGATTTATACGTTATGAATGAAATAAAGTCTTTTGCACAAACTTCTTTTGTAAATGATCTTGTTAAACCATAGTTGAAAAACGTCTATGAAAATATGGGATACTTTCTTCATATAACAAAGAAAGCTACGTTTTTCATAGGGTAATAACTGCAATCTTGTGAGGGAGAAAGCACACGTCATTTTGCATAATTCATCGAATGGGGGCAGAGAGAGAGAGAGAGAGAGAGAGAGAGAGGAGAGAGAGAGAGAGAGAGAGAGAGAGAGAAGGGTTAAAAATGAAAATGATCATAGAAAAATTCCATCAGGACATTTGAAGTGAATATGAAGGACAAAACCAAAGAATCAATTATCTTTATCAAGCATAACATAGAGAGAAAGGGAGAGAGAGAGGGGGGAGAGAACATCTTAACAGGATAAGAGGGGTTTAGATGCTGGCAAAGAGAGGGGAGATACAGACTGGGAGAGAGAGAGAGAGAGAGAGAGAGAGAGAGAGAGAGAGCAGGATAGAGAGAGTGGCATCTAGACTGGGACTCGGGTGATGGTGACCGACTCTTTCTTATACAAGGCGAACGACGGATTGGGTTACCACTAATCCCCATTTCATATCCTGCTTCTCTCTCTCTCTCTCTCTCTCTCTCTCTCTCTCTCTCTCTCTCTCTCTCTCTCTCTGCTTCTACAGTATTATACGGTCTTAAACCGACAACGCTCTGCTGACAGGCTGTTTACGGTGGTGTCCCTATTTTGACATCTGGTTTTAGAAGTTTAAGTTGCTTTTGAGGAGTGTTTTTCATATTTCGCCCTTGCTGTTTCGGGCTGTCATTTTGCGATAATAATAATGATAATAATAATAATAATAATAATAATGATAATAATAATAATAATAATGATAATAGTAATAATAATAATAATAATAATAATAATAATAATAATAATAATAATAATAATTTGCAATATTACCACTACACTTCTATTATTACTGAAGTAGCAAAAATAAAAATGAAATCATTCTTGATCCTGTATCACTGGTATCATTGTTATTCAATAATTTGATAACAATAATGATAATAAACGTAGCCTTATTCATTGTTATTATTATTATTATTAATAGTGCAGAGACATACACTGCACTTCTATTACTACTGACGTAGCAAAAGTAAAAACGAAATAATTTTTCCATCTATATCATTGGTGTTATTGATAATAGTAATAATAATAATAATAATAAACGTAGCATTAACCATTGTTATTAACATAGATTAGTAGTGCAGGGACAAACAGCGAGTCTGTTTTGGGAGCTGATGCAGATGGTCAACTGAGTAACGTTTTATTTAACTTCATGTGACAGATGATTGCCATGTGTGCTAGGATGTGCGTGCTCGTGAGCGCGCATTAATACTCTTCTAGGTTACGTAAAGCAAACCTTTGATACGATGGCATTTTATTTTCATTAGTGATTCATATCAAAATATTCTATGGCCTGATTATTTGCCAAGTTATTTAATGCGCAAAATGACAGACAATAGAACATTTTAAAATCAACTTTAACAAAGGTAATAATTTAAATGATAATAGTGACAATTATGGTAATTATAATAAATTATAAAAATATTGTTTGGAAAGTATCAGTTCCTGGTTCAAAGCAAGGGAGAATGCGGATAAGGAATTAAGAGATTGAAGACTGACTATCTCTCTCTATATACTGCTAGAATAGAAGAAGTTAAGGACCTTGATTACTGGGAAAGACTGCAATTTTTAAAACTATACAGTCTAGAAAGGAGAAGAGAACGCTACATGATAATACAAGCATGGAAGCAAATAGAAGGAATTGCTGAAAACATCATGGAGCTTAAAGTATCAGAAAGAGCAAGCAGAGGTAGATTAATAGTGCCAAAAAGCATTCCAGGTAAACTGAAAAAGGCGCACAGGACATTAATCCACTACGCACCAGCATCGATAATGCAGCGACTATTTAATGTGCTGCCAGCTCATCTAAGAAACATATCAGGAGTGAGCGTAGATGCGTTTAAAAATCAGCTCGATAAATACCTAAGATGCATCCCAGACCATCCAAGACTGGAAGATGCAAAATACACTGGAAGATGTATTAGCAACTCTCTGGTGGATATACGAGGTGCCTCACACTGAGGGACCTGGGGGAACCCAAACAAAAAATAAGGCAATAAGGTAAGGTAAGGCTCTCTCTCACAAGTGTATTTATAGCGCGGTTGAAAGTTGACCAATAGTGCTTTAATGGAGATTACCCTTTATATTAAAGGAGCGCCAACCTCTCTCTCTCTCTCTCTCTCTCTCTCTCTCTCTCCTCTCTCTCTCTCTCTCTCTCTCTCTCTCTCTCTCTCTCTCTCGTTTAATTCTCAAGAGAGGACGATCTTATTTTTAAGCCGTTATCAGAGCATTGTTGGGCATATCGCTCTTCTAATGTCTTTAGTGCTTTTGGGTGACTCCTGTCGACGTGCTGATGATGAGCACATATGTAATGATCTTAATTTAGTTCCGAGAGATTTCGAGGTTCAAGAACTTTCTTTCCTACTACTACCAAGCTTTGGTTTATTTTCACGCTTCTATTCCTTCTTTTGTTTTATGTATTATTTATTGTGTACAGGGGAGTTAGTGGAGAATAGGAATTGGTAAACAGTGTGAAATTGGGTAGCCCTTCTCTTTACCATTTGTTCTTATATAACATTTCTTCTTTTATTGTAATGATGTGATCACTTTCATTCGTGTATGAAGCTTCATTTGAGTTATTTTCATCATCATCATCATCATCATCTTCATCTCGTACGCCTATTGACACAAGGGCCTCGGTTTGATTTCGCCAGTCGTCTATATCTTCACCTTTAATTCAATACTTCTCCATTCATCATCTCTTACTTCGCGCTTCATAGTCCTCAGCCATGTAGGCCTGGGTCTTCCAACTCTTGTAGTCTCTTGTGGAGCCCAGCATCCCGTTTGGTGAACTAATCTCTCTTGGGTAGTGCGATGAGCATGCCCAAACCATCTCCATCTACCCCTCATCATGATCTCATCCACATATGGCACTCGAGTAATCTCTGTTATTTTAGCAATGTATAATGGCAAACTGAAGATAACTTCATCTAATTTACATTCCCAAATCTTTTCTTTGGTTTAGATTAAGTTGATTTGATGCTACTACAAGACCCTTCAAAATGTGGTTAAGGGAGCATGAGGCCTTTTGTGGACCTCTGCACTCGAAAAACAGAAACGATTCCTTGAGTGACAATACTTACATTGGCTTGAAGTATGAAATATGTATAATCGTTGTTTGCTCTTTAAAACTATTGATTCACCGGTAAATAATAAAAAAAAAATTAATATATAAGTAACCTTGTTCTTTAAATGATGTTCATATCTTGAAACAAAAATAGACTTATCAAGTACACAAACGTCTTGTTGTCACGCTATCATTTTCTGCCAGGATTTCATGCTGGCCACTTTCACTTGCATCCTCAGGTCCTCCTCCTCTTGATCCTCAAAGTTTCGTGAATTCTTGTGTCCTCGGAATGTCACAATTAAGGCTAGGCTGTTTATCATAGCTTTTGGTTAAAGAAGCCATATTTACGAGGTATGTAGCAGTCAAGTTAAATAATTTCAGTGGGCAAAGAACTTTGCATGTTACATAGGATTTTTCATAGTTCGCACCATCATTTGCATTCAGATCTTCTCGGACAGTACCTTCTTGTTTGTAATAATAGGTATGCAATTGATTCTAATATTCCTGCCTTCTCCATCATAAGGGTCAATGCTACACACACTACACACTATTATAGAGTTTTATTCCAGCTATGACCAAGTTGTGGAATGATCTTCCTAATCAGGTAGTTGAATAGTGGCACTTCAAAAGTTCAAACTTGCAGCGAATATTTTCATGTTGAACAGGCTGACATAAGTCTCTTTTTATAGTTTATTTACGAAAGACCTATTTTGAAATATGTTTTTTAAATTTTCATTACTCATATTGTAGTTTAATTATTTTCTTAACTCACTAGGCTATTTTTCCTTGTTGGAGCCCTTAGGCTTATGGGCCTCCTGCTTTCCCAACTATGGTTGTTGCTTAGCTAATAATACTGTAATAATAATAATAATAATAATAATAATAATAATAATAATAATAAAAATCTTGTAGCTCAGCTTATACATCCTCGGAAGCACCGTGAAAACGTCTTGAAAGAATCACCCATTTAAGGTCCTTAAGAGTGTTCCCTACGTCTCTCTTCAAGCCTTCCTGGTTATTTTGTCAGTCCTGTCACCTTCTAGAAGCACTGATGCCACAATGCCTGTTGCTTCAGGAGAATTAGGTTTCACATAAGAGCTCTTTGTTTCTCTCTGTTGTC
>NC_090742.1:76169005-76194005 GCF_036898095.1 Palaemon carinicauda | reverse complement strand
GGGCAGGAACCTTCCTCAGCATGAAAATGCAGATTGTGTGGGTTTGTCTTTAACGATAAACTCCTAGTTCGTGGTTTTTTTGGAATGCAAATGGCCCTCTTTTGCATCTGAAGGTGGACAGTACGCCTGATGAGTAGTCTCATTGCAGCAAAGGGAAATTGTGCGCCCTCCTGAGGGTATAAGATGCAAGAAATGTTAATTAATATAATGGGAACTCTTGATGAAAACCAACGAAAATGCTACAGAAATTTCACCCTATAAATTCGATTTTGTTTCAGTGTATAATTTTGAATATCATCTGAGAGAGAGAGAGAGAGAGAGAGAGAGAGAGAGAGAGGAGAGAGAGAGAGAGAGAGAGATAATTCTATGTAATAATGCAAACTGCGGATGGAAACAATTAAGAATGCTACAGAAATTTCACCGGATAATTTCCATTTCATGTCGTTGTACAATTTTAAGTTTCACCTGAGAGAGAGAGAGAGAGAGAGAGAGAGAGAGAGAGAGTGATAATGAGATAATTCTGGGTAATGATACAAACTATGGATGGAAACAATTAAGAGGGCTACAGAAATTTCACCGGATAATTTCCATTTCGTGTCTTTGTATAATTTTATGTTTCACCTGAAAGAGAGAGAGAGAGAGAGAGAGAGAGAGAGAGAGAGAGAGAGAGAGAGAATTCTGGGTAATGATACAAACTGTGGGTGGAAACAGTTAAGAATGCTACAGAAATTTTACCGGATAATTTCCATTTCACGTCTTTGTAAACTTTTAAGTTTCACCTGAGAGAGAGAGAGAGAGAGAGAGAGAGAGAGAGAGATTCTGGTTAATAATGCAACCTGCGGATGGAAACAAGAATGCTTCAGAAATTTCACCGGATAATTTCCATTTTGTGTCTTATAATTCTATGTTTCACCTGAGAGAGAGAGAGAGAGAGAGGAGAGAGAGAGAGAGAGAGAATTCTGGAGGACATACCGGGTTATTTGCTTTTGCTCTAGGACAGGCGTTAAACGTTAAATACCTTCTGTAAACAGCACGTGGAAATGAAGGCGACTTTTTACTGTTTGTATTGCTATCCACCAGATCTTCCCTTTTTCATAATTTCTTTTAATTTGGCTTTTTACTTTTTCTAAAATGATAATTCTCTTTAGTGTGTTTGATGTTCACAATTTTACGTTTCCAACTACGAATAATTTTTAATGAGAATATTCCAGAAGTTTAGTAATATCCCAGATTATTACGCCTAAGACTCGTAAAAGGCGAAGAATTTGTGTTAGATTTATTATTTTTTTTTTTTTTACTTAGTTTTTATTTTTACGAGAATCTCTGAAATTTTTGCGTTTCTCTGAACCTGTGGCACGTAAGATTAATCAAGGTATTGTTATCCTTACAAATAGGCTTACTTTGTTACCAACTATCACGCTTTAAATGCATATATTTTTTGTTACTTACATCGTTGCTACGCGCGCGCGCGCACACACACTTTATATTATATTATATATATATATATATATATATGTATATATTAAATTGCATGTGTATATGCATATGTAAATATTTGTGTATATATATATATATATATATATATGTGTGTGTGTGTATATATATATGTATATATATATATATATATATATATGTGTGTGTGTGTATGTGTGTAATGTATACTTTTGTCGGGTCGTTACTATTTCTAGTAATGCGTATTTCCATCATTTAAGATAGGAAAAAGAAAGATTGAAAATAGTCCAGCGTATGATCATGGAAAAAAATCATTAAAAAATTAAATATCTCCCTTGTACTCAAACAATTTTATCCCCAATAAACAAATGCAAACTGATGTTACACAAAGCTGGAAGGAGATCTGCGTCATTCCTCGTTTAAGAAAATAATAAGGAACAAACGTGTCATAAAAAGACAGCTTTTGGAAAAGGCTTATTTACTCGCTCACGTATTATCCCTTCTCAATATAAGTCTCACGAAAGACTTTTCTCCACCAAGACAAACAAACGTATCACCAAGTTCAAGAGGCCACTGCTTCCGGTCTTTGCAATATGCCTACTAAGAAAGTGTTGATCTCTCTCTCTCTCTCTCTCTCTCTCTCTCTCTTCTCTCTCTCTCTCTCTCTCTCTCTCTCTCTCTCTCTTACACGTGCGTGGATGCACACTCGGGCTTTTATATCATGCATATCTCATTTTCGTTCGGTGGCTGAATCCATCTCTCTCTCTCTCTCTCTCTCTCTCTCTCTCTCTCTCTCCACACACACACATACAAACACACACGTACATACATACACACATGTGTACACACGCATGCACGCACACACGGGCTTCACATATCATTCATACTCATATTCGTTCGATGTCCATCTCCAACCTTTTTATCAACCCACCCCCCCCCTCTCTCTCTCTCTCTCTCTCTCTCTCTCTCTCTCTCTCTCTCTCTCTCAAGTGTGGCCCTAACATGTGCCAAATCATCAAATGACATGTTCAAGGTCCTCCTCGAGTTCCTTTTCCGAGTCGAGGACAAGCGGTGATCTCTTCAATATGCCGTGGTCGACTCCGTTCGAATTCCTGACACACCTTTGCAGCATTCAGTGCGAGCCTTGTCTCTGCTTTCTTCTCGCACCAAAATTTTAGTTCTCTCTCTCTCTCTCTCTCTCTCTCTCTCTCTCTCTCTCTGAACTTATTTTGATCATTGCATGTTGCGGCTTCAGTCACTATTTTTTCATCAAGATTATGGTTTTGTTACTTTGTTTTTTTCTCTCATGTATGTGTATATATATATATATATATATGTATGTGTATATATATATATATATATATATAATGTCTGAAATATTCACTTTTCTTTTTCCTGACCATTTATATTCATGTTGATTTTGTCCACGACTCAAAAAGGCTTCTCGAGTCCATTTTGAGTCTCACCTTTCGGAGTGTTTGCAAGTTCTTTGATGCCTGTGCCCCAATTCAGTATGGGTCCTCTCATTTTGCATGGCCGGCATTTTTGATGTGGCTCCCTTATGAATACAGTCTCTCTCTCTCTCTCTCTCTCTCTCTCTCTCTCTCTCTCTCTCTCTCTCGTTCTTACGAGATAACGAGGGGCAAATTCTACCTTGTGTCTGACCTTCGTCTTATGTTCTCTATCCACTTTTTAATCTCTGCCCTTTTTCCAGTTTCCTTAGCGTATTTTTACACATGGGTGACCCTTGCGTGTGTGTGTGTGTGAGTGTGTCATTCCAGCACCCCTCCCTTCCCTCCACCGAAGTTCCAATATTTGAAAACAAATATATCATTCCCTCCATATTGCAATCTTGAGAGATTTACTTATCGTGATGAAGTCAGTGAAGCCATTGTCGATCAAATATTGAGGGATCGTCAATATTTCAGGGGAACGAACGCCCTACTTAAAATTCTGGCAGCAAGTTTGTCCCAGCACAGCCAGCCCTCCTCCCCCCTTCCCAGGGGAGTCCCACGGCCACCCATCCATCCTATAAACCTCCCCAAGGGAGACTCCGTCCTTGCTTGGTCTCTCTCTAGTCCAATTCCCCCAGGCCCACTCCATACACCTCGAGTCCATATATACCTCTCCTTTCATCCGTAGAGCTTTTTATATACCCCTAGATGCCCGCTGGCCTATGTATACACTCGTCCGATTCTAAATTTCTATATATCTATGTACACCACCTCCAGGTCTCTGTAGCATCCTCCTCCTTCCTTCAGTCTTACTACCTTTCTTCAGCCCCATTTTTTCCCCTTTACTACTTTCTCCTTCCAACCTCCTCAAGGCTTCACCCCATCTCCTTTCTTCGCCTCCCCCCACTCCTCGTCCTACCCCAACGCCTTCTTTATCACACGCTCACAACTTTTTATTCACATATTTTTCTTTCTTTTGGAAAAAGTGAAATAAAACCAAAAGATTCTCTCTCTCTCTCTCTCTCTCTCTCTCTCTCTCCTCTCTCTCTCTCTATACACCGTTATTATTGCTTTAGAATCCGGCCGACTCGTGTGCGTTTTGTATTTTGCTTTACCTTTGTAGTAGTGTGGGCAACTTTTACCCATTAGTCTCTCTCTCTCTCTCTCTCTCTCTCTCTCTCTCTCTCTCTCTCTCTCAAAAAAAAAAAAAAAAAAGGAAAGAGTAAAAAAAAAGAATGGTCACGAACTGCCAGTCGTATGAAACGGAATTTTACTTGGCGTTCATCGGTTTCTGTGATTGAATTTTGAAACGGCATTTTTGGACTATGTATAGTGACGGCAAAGTTGAGGACGGCCGAGAGCCCAAATTTTTATTTTTTTTATTTTTTTAGTTTATTATTATTTTTTTTCATCATCGAGAAACCAATGTGTGTTTGATTCGTAAAGTTCTCTTGCAGTTTTCCCTTTGGAGATTGGTGGTAGATTAATGAACTGGTTTGTTTGGAGTGTTGAAGGTAAGGTGAAGATTCTAATTCCAGGGCACCAGTTACCATTTGCTTTTGTGGCTGTTGCCTTTATGTGTTTGTGTGTGTGTATATATATATATATGTATATATATATATATATATATATATATTATATATGTATATATATATGTATATATATATTTATTTATATATATGTATATATATATAAATATATATATATATATATATATATATATATAGTTTATATAGGAATTACTTATTTTAATGTTGTTACTGTCCTTAAGATATTTTATTTTTCCCTGTTTCTTTTCCTCACTGGGCTATTTTCCATTTTTGGGCCCCGGGGCCTATAGCATTCTGCTTTTCCAACTAGGGTTGTAGCTTAACAATTAATAATATATATATATATATATATATATATGAATTTGCAATTTACATATACGATTGTGTGATATGTATGCGTGTAACTATGTACAGGTATATACCTTTGTAAATAAATATGTATATCTACACTATATACACATGTATATATTCATAGAAGGCATACATACCTCTTAATATCGAATTCCCTTTGCGTCGGGATCAGAGACCCAAAGGGGAATTAACCAATGAAACTGAGTTTCCAGTGACTTACCACCGGGCCACAAGTCACAGGAACCTCAGTTTCCTTGATCTGAGTTCGAATCCACGGCCAACCAGAAGCTGTTATCATAAAGTTAATTCATCATTGTGGCTCTGCTCCCGAGGCAGAGTGAATTTTATATTAAGAGGTATTTATGGCTTTTATGAATATATGTAAAAACACCTTTAATGGTGAAAAATTATTACTCACAAACACATACGTGTGTGTGTATATATATATATATATATATATAGAGAGAGAGAGAGAGAGAGAGAGAGAGAGAGAGAGAGAGAGAGAATCTTGCTTTAAACAATCATGTGATTGAAATGAATTAAGCGTGTGAATTTAGAACAGATAGTTTGATATGCACAAAGATAAAAACCTATCTTGAGCAATGTTGGTTAAAGATGACACAAGCGCGTGAATTTGTGTGACAGTCTAATGAGAGAGAGAGAGAGAGAGAGAGAGAGAGAGAGAGAGAGAGAGAGAGAGATAAAAATGAATATGTGTGCCACTAATAGCACCATTATTGTCAACATAGCATTGAAAATGCTTTCCAACACAACTGCTCTTCACCCATGAGTTTCGTAGCTGATACTTTGCTTCTATAGGACTCATTGGAAGGTCATATATTTGGGGGAGGGTTATTATTGTAGAGCTTTGAGAGGGTTATATAGATGTGGTGGTTATGTTGCAAACTGGTTATCAGTGTTATGTTCGTTCCGGTTTTGTTACAGAATGTGCGTTCTAAAGGTATATCAGAACGGGAAATGCTTTTAGTAGGAGAAATATTTGGATTTTTATTTTGCCCCATTTACGGAATTATGAATATTACTTTTAGTATTTTTTTTATTTTCTTTTGTAAATTGAGAAACTATTGTAGATAGTAATATATCATTGGATTTGAAACTTATATTTGCCATATCATTAATATTTTAGCCATGATATTATCTTTCCGTTTATATACCGTATTTGGTTTTGGTTTTTATAATAATTAAACTCATTTTACGTATAAGCTTGTTTGGTTTCTGTATAAAAGAAATCACACTTCAAGATGCTTGGTGAATCCATTGAATGTTAGATTTATATTTAATCAATGCGTTTTATAGCTACAAACAGAAGGAGAGAGGCAACACTGAGTTGTTAAAGAGTTCGATAAAATTCGTGGCCTCCTAATAAATTTATTGTCAAGTTATGATAAGTCTTTACTAACTCCTACTTAATGATGATTTGTTAACAAGGTTAGAAAAGGCAATAATGTTATCCATATAGGGTGTATTTGAAATAAAAATATATAATTATAAACCGTTATCCGGTTGTAGAGCAAAAGAAATAAAAAGTCTAAGAAAAATATCATTTGATTTAATATTGGTACAGATTACCTTTTCCGCCTATGACACCTGTTAAGATTCACCTGACTTTGACAACAATACTTAACAGCCACCTTTCCCCCACCTCTCCCCCACCCCTCCCACTATTTAACCACAACCACCAACGCCCCCCTGCCACCACAACACAGGACAATTGAATCTCCCTTCTCAGCCGTGCGCAAGACCAATTATTATACCCAGTTTGATATTGCGTGTTCGTATGATAAGAAGAAAAAACTTCCTTTGTCTGTCACCATGAACTTAAGGAACAAAAGACGAACAGACAGGCGAGGTAACTATAATTTCCATGGCGAAGACTAACAACTTGATTTCTTATCTGACGTTGTCTTTTTTTTTTTTTTTCAAAGGTAATCGTTTAACAATTTGATTTCTTATCTGACAGTATCATTAGTTTTAAGGGCTTTGCAGTTCTTTATATCTTTGTTAATTAGTCCTTTTAAGTGGCGTGTATGAATTTACTGTTACAATATTGGTCTACGTTTATTGCGTATCTTTTATTGCCTAATAAAATCTACAAGGTTTATATATTATAGTCAGCGTGGAGTGTATATGCATTTGCTTGATGAATTCATGATTTTATTATATAGATATTTAGTATTATCTTTAGATTTTATGAATAATAGGACATGGAAAATATTCATGGCTTAATCTACCTTGATTTTAGAATAGCATTTCACTATTTCGCGGATAGTTAACATATTTTTTTTTCTCTGTTATAACCGTCTTTAGTAGAGCTAAGAAACAATGAATTTATGATATTCTTGATAGAATAGAATATAGAAAAGAGACAGAATGTCACGGTAGAGTGTTTGCTAGTGAAAGCAGTGCAATGCAGACACCACATGGTAAAAAGGGTGCTAATAAAGACAGTTTATTACAGACAGGAGAAACGCACAGTAGTGTTCCATGATAAAAGCAGTATATTACAGAGAGCACACAGTAGTGTGTTTGCTAATGAAAGCAGTGCAATGCGAACAACATGCAGTCCAATGTTTGCTAATACAAGCAGTATATTAAAGAACTTAGAAAACACAGTACAGCTTGGCAATGTAAGCAGAAATGCAGACAATTCATACAGTACAATGTTTGCTAGTAAAGGCAGTTCATTACAGGCAAGGGAAACGCACAGTAGTGTTCCATGATAAAAGCAGCATATTACAGACAACACACAGTACAGTGTTTGCTTATGAAAGCAGTGCAGACAACACACAGTACAGTGTTTGCTTTTTGCTTATGAAAACAGTGTAGACAACACACAGTACAGTGTTTGCTTATGAAAACAGTGCAGACAACGCACAGTACAGTGTTTGCTTATGAAAACAGTGCAGACAACACACAGTACAGTGTTTGCTTATGAAAACAGTTCAGACAACACACAGTACAGTGTTTGCTTATGAAAACAGTGCAGACAACGCACAGTACAGTGTTTGCTTATGAAAACAGTGTAGACAACACACAGTACAGTGTTTGCTTATGAAAACAGTTCAGACAACACACAGTACAGTGTTTTCTAATAAAAGTAGTACTGTATATGACAGACAGCAGAGAGTAGTGTTTGGTATTAAAACAGTATATTACATACATCAGACAACACACAGTACAGTGTTTGCTAATGAAAGCAGTGTATTACTCACTGCAGTAGACTGGCCTTGTTTATTTTTACAAAAGCTGCGAGTGTTATGCAGTCTCGTTCCATGCGTAATTTATGCGTTGGATATAATAGACTTTGAGCATTCCGGTATTTTTTTTTCCAAGTTAAGCCGGAGGATTTTTCCTCATAAATGTTTGTTTATTACTCAAAAAAGGCCTTATTCAAACGTGGAGCAAGAATTCATTATCATCGTAATAGGCTAAAGGGGATTGTTCATGTTGTGTTTTATGTTTTCTTTATAGTTCATCGTAATTCCTTTCAGCGGAAAATTGGTTGATTTTCTGGTGATCTATTTCCCATTTTTTTTAAACATAAGAAAATAGATGAATTTTAGCTGTCAGCGGTTTTGTGAAGTTCGACTATTTCGTTCTTTATTATCTTGCAGGTAGTTGGTTGTCAGTCAAAGTTACTTAAAAGCGTCCCAGTCTCTCCATATTTTAGGTTTTGTTTGTGTAAGCTGATGACCAATATACTGTATATCATATATTCACACATTCGGCCGTACGTTGACCCGTGACTGAAAAAGTCTACGTTTTATTAACTCCAGTTTTAACTTTTTATCTGCCTCATTTAGCAAATCGTTACTATAGGTAGTTTCAAAATCTGTTTACATTGATTAAAAATAACGATCCTTACCATTTTTAATATATTTTTTATCACTTTTGAATATTTCTTTCATGAAAAAGAAATACTGTTATCTCATATACTTTGAAACGTATTTCTTTTAATAACTTGTATTATTTTACATCATAAATCATTGTTTGGACAATTTTAACATGATAAAATTTTTAATAATGTATCGTATATTTGCCATCTTATGATTTATTTTTTATAGTTTCTCAGAGATTATTTGCCCGCTTTGTATGTGTGTTTTTTGTATTTATATCTTCACATTCAAACTTTGGCCATCTTAACTTGTCTACAAATGCGTGCTCATTCATGATTACTTAATATACCATATTATATATATTTTTTTTACATAGATTTAATTGTTATATAAGTATTCCGTGTATAAATGTATTTTATTAGACGGACAAAGAATTGCCGATGTGGTAACGTCCCTGACAGGTGAACGCCAGAGTAGGGTTCGAGTCCCGTACAAACTCGTTAATTCCTTTGATCGCTGGATCCTCACTATCTTTGTGAGCTAAGGATGGGAGGTTTGGGGGAGCCTATAGGTCTAACTGCTGAGTCATCAGGAGCCAATGCCTTGCCCTCCCTGGTCCCAGCTTGGATGGAGAGGGGGCTTGGGTGCTGGTCATATGTACAGTATATTTGATGTCTCTAGGGCATTGTTCTGCTTGATAGAGCAATGTCACTGTCACTTGCTTCTGGCATTCATGAGCGGCCTTTAAACCTTTAAACTTGTAAATATCTTAATCTTAATTGTTAGTGTACCACAATAAGCAAAATATATATGTTCATTACTCTCATATAGTAGCGCCACTCTTGATAAGGAAATATAGAGGTGAAGTAATACTTGAGTGTTAATGCAAATCTACATTCGGCTGAATAATCTTAATATTGTCTCGGGGTTCATTAATAAAACCATTGTTATATTGTTTCTCCAAGTAAATTGTTATTTCCACAACCTGAGTTAGGTTCCAATATTCAGTACAAAAATTACATATAACTTCTAACTTATTCAATGATTAAAAGTGATGATACCTTGAACCGAAAAATTGTCTCAAACTCTCTCAGGGATTTAATACACTCCTAAAATGGTTATCCAACATAAATTAAAGTCATCTTTACTTCCTCTCAGTATAGAGATTTTGAAATAAATTTCCATCCCCCCCCCAAAAAAAACTGAAATAAATTTCATCACGAAAAACTAACCTTAAAATAAATTTCCATCACGAAAACCAACTTTGAAATTAATTTCCATCACGAAAAACCGACTTTGAAATGAATTTCCATCACGAAAAACCAACTTTAGAATAAATTTCCATCACGAAAAAATTTTTTTTAAATAGATTTCCATCACGAAAACCAACTTTAAAATAAATTTCTATAACGAAAAATCAACTTTAAAGTAAATTTCCATCACGAAAAAAAATAAAAGTCCATCACGAAAAAAAAACTTAAAATATATTTCCATCACGAAAAAAAAAAACTTTAAAATAGATTTCCATCACGAAAAACCAACTTTAGGATAAATTTCCATCACGAAAAACCAACATTGATAAAGCCATAAACTAAAGAAAAAAAAATCTCTCAAAATCCCCCTTCGTATTATATAAAACCTTTCCCCTCAATATTTCATCCATAAAATTCTCTCCTGTTTTTATCTCTCATTATTCTCTCAGTGATTATCACTCGATACTCTCTCTCTCAGTGATGGTAAATGAGAAGTGGTCGTGTTTCTCTATGGAGACCGCGATAATTTCGTTGGTATCATTAGGAGTAATCATATTAGCCCGAGCAATATCGTTACTGCTGCCACGTAATTGCTATTATTTCAATATTCTTTTTTTTTTTTTTCGTTTTTTTTTTTTAGCCATTTCGCTATTAATGTCGCGTGTAGGTGATGTTAATATAATGGGGTGAATCTTTTTATTTTTATTTTTTCATGTTAAGCTTTTTGTTAGATTTAAATCTCTCTCTCTCTCTCTCTCTCTCTCTCTCTCTCTCTCTCTCTCTCTCTCTCTCTCTCTCTACAGAACATTAGTGTCGGCGATTGTAACTCTTTTATCAGTTTTTATATGCGTGTGTTTGTGTCACAGAATATTTACGAAGGAATTGTTTGTATTTTATCTTCCTTGAACAATTAGATAAATATAAAAGAGAGATATAATAAAGATATCACAAGACTGAACAAAATAGGAAAATGAGTTTTGAAAATTTAATGCAAAAATGCTTTTGTTATATTTTGAACAAATAGAGATTCATATATAGAGAAATTAAACTAGTAAATTTACAAAGAAAAGCATACTCAATTAGAAAACTTATGTCGATCATTTTTTTAATGAACATTATTTTTGTGAACCGGCATGCGCACCTAGCTGTACATAATTTCGAACAACCAATCGAAATTCATATGATTTTACCGCAAATATTACAAGGTAAAAAGCAATTTTACCATTTTATGTACGATATTGTACTTGATCTGAAGCATTGATTTTATTCTATGCCATTTATTTTTCATAACTGTGAATATTAATTATATATCTACTGTAATATGTAAATTGTGTAGCATTAGGTTTATTAATTGCGTTCAATCGTACATGATCTATAACGTAATTGTTATTATTTTGTGAATTATATTATAAAGGTTTCTAAACACGTTGACGTGTTATTTGGTATGGATTGAAGTTAATCTTGAATATTAATTCTATCGTTATATGTTATGTATTGTACGCAATATGATTCATCCTTTTGAGATTAGAATAGTTAGATTTTTAAATGTTACCCGAAAGAAACTGAATAAGTAAGAAAAAAGGACCGTCAAAATCTAGATCGGTAAAACTAGGACGAATGAGTGAAACAATATCCCAGTCAGTAGCAAATGTCTGTTTGACCCTTGACCTTTAAGTATGACCTTCACCTGAATTTTTACCTTATTTTGGATGGTTGTTTAATTAGAGGAATAAATAACCTAAATTTGAAGTTTCTTTTATATCTTAAAGGTTATGGCCAGTGTCAACCTTACCAAACAAAGAAAGGGATGGACGGATCCAGTTAGACGGACTGGACAAATAGAAAATTAGACAGATGTGTATGTAATTAAATTACCTAATGCACAGAACTGTAAACAAATGCGTATTAAGATAAGGCAAATTGTTATGTTGACGTAATTGCCCATAGATAGTACTTAGAAACAAAAAGATAATTATCACGTGCATGTTGGCTTAATTACAACCAATTTCAAACAGCAATTTGAGAATATTATAGAGTATAAACGTTATTCTGATGAATTCTGGAGAAAATACTTTAATCACTGCGAGTTATATCTAATAATGAAAGAAGATCTAGAGAAGAAAAGAATGGGAGATTCCTGGTAAAAACAAAAATCTCGGTTTCCTTTTGGGGTTGATCAATTACTTTAGGGGATTAGGGAGGTCCCTCAGGGGAATCAGGGGCGAGGTTAAGATTCTCTTCTGTGTCTCTGTTTATATTGTGAGAAATAAAAGGGAAATCTTTTATATTTTTCTTGAGTGGAAATCACTCTTACGCGGGTGATGAATAAGGACGTAGTTGTGGTCAAGATAAAGGCACAGAGAGAGAGAGAGAGAGAGAGAGAGAGAGAGAGAGAGAGAGAGAGAGAGAGAGAGAGAGAGAGAGAGAGAGAGAGATTATTTATCCGATTCTATAAGCGAGATTCATTTTCCCCACAATTTTTTTCCCACCGCATCCAGGTAAAATATTCTTTTTTACTCGTCAGTTTTTTGTATGATCGTAATAAATAATCAAATTGCCTCGCCTACAGCGGCCATGGGACAAAATATTTCCCCGCCAGTGATTTCGTAGGAATTGTAGCTAGTAATGAAAACACCTTGGGACTCTATACCTGGGGAAGAACCTTGCTGGATTACTTTGGAAGAATGATTGTAATTAGGTTTCTCGGTACCAGATCTGATTTTATTGTTTTGTTGATGTTATTTCTTTTATTGTTATTGTTTTTATTTTGTTACGTTTTGCGGCAATAATGGGGAAAACAATGATTGATCTGATGATGATTCTGCTATTACTACTACTATCTTCCTTATACCATAAAGAGCTACTTGTCATATATATATATATATATATATATATATATATGTATATATATATATATATATATATATATATATACATGTATGTATATATATATGTGTATATATATATATATGTATGTATATATATATGTGTATATATATATATGTGTATATATGTATGTATATATATGTGTATATATATATATATATATATATATATATATATATATATATATATATATATATACTCCTTTAACGCCCATCAGCATTACCAGACGTTTGACTACTCGGACTCACTTCAGCCCTCGGGTAAGGGTGAAAGGGAATAGTTATATCCTAGAGAGAGGGTTTACCCTGAGAGGTACACTCGGAAACCATAATCTCCCACAAATTGCCGAAACAACCGGGTTGTATTCAGGAAAGGAGGATGGGGTGAGAAGGGTTGAATCTGTATGTGTACGTGTGTGTGTATGTGTGTGCATATATATGTAAATATTTGGCCGTCATTTTGACGAATTGTATGCACTAGTTACTATCAGTGATTATGATGATGGTGTTTATACGTAATGGAATTGTCACAGCTAATTTCCCCCCATGAAATTTAAATGCTTTCAGAATTAAATCATTATGACGTTGACTGAAGACTAGAAATTGAAGATATTTATTTAACAAAAAGGGTGATCCTGTACCGTTTTTTTCGGTTTAGATTTTAGAGCGAAAAAGACTTTTCGTATAACAATAGCAAACTGATGAAAGGACGCATTATTGAAGATTTTAGATAAATTTTTATGAGATTTGAAAGGCTTTTGGGTTACATCGGTTTGCAATGGGTTTTTTTTTATTTTTTCAATCCATATGTATGTTAATTTTATCCAAATCTATTAATATGTACTTCATGTAAATCATTCAGACATTTGTCACTTTCTATGTTGGCTATATGAATTTTCATCGATGTTTATTTATTTATTTATTTTTTTTTTTCAAAATAAAACATATGAACATTATTTGTGAGTTATTCCATCATATATCTGTTTACTTATCATTTAAATATTTTTATTTGATTATTTTTACCGCCAAAATCTAAATTTCATAAAACGCAAAATCTAAAACGGAAAAAGTCATCTCTAGTTTCTGATATTATTGGCAACCAAATTTATCCGATATTGCAGGAGCCACCTGCATATGCAAAAATCATATAACTGCCATTCTAAACGACTTTCGAAATATAACCAATGGCTTCGGAAATTGGGAATTGTATTTTTTTTTTTAACAAAAGAACGTGAACGCTTTGCTAAAATTGCAAAGAACAAAAGACTATTATTTGGTGATTATTAATTTGGACTTCATAATGTTCATTTCTTTATCCAAAATTTTTTTTATCATAATAGTCTTAGATATTTTTTGTCAGTTTGTGATGTATTCGAGTATTCTAATCAAGTTATTTTTTCAATAATATTATTTCTATTATGATTCTCATTATCACATTTATGCTTGTGTGTACATATATATATATATATATATATATATATATATATATATATATATATATATATATATATATGGATAGATGTATGTATGTATGTATATGTATGATGTATGTATATATTATGTGTTACAATTACCAAAAGCCCTGTTACTCTTGAAATCCTCAATCCTTTATGTTGTCTAGGCTGACATGAGTATGTTTATGGTTTACATATGACATATCTGTTTTTGACGTTGTTAATAGTTTATATATGACATATCTAGTTTGACGTTGTTACTGTTTTTAGAATTATTTATTGTTAATTTGTTCTCATTTATTTATTTCCTTATTTCCTTTCCTCACCGGGCTATTTTTCCCTATTGGAGACCTTGGGCTTATTGCATCTTGCTTTTCCAACTAGGGTTGTAGCTTGGTTAATAATAATAATAATAATAATAATAATAATAATAATAATAATACTGTACCCATTTTCTTAGAATTTCCTGAGACAAAATAGTAAAACGAAATACCGTAGACTTTATTTTAAAATGGGCAAGTTCAAGACATGCGCTCACAGTACTTTGCGTTTCTTTATCACATTATCATATTATAGCAACGAGGTGAATACATTGATATTCAAAGGCGAGTCTTATAAGAAGCTTAGCTGAAGCATAAAAAAAAAAGAAAAAAAATAGACGAGTTCAGAGGCTTATTCTAAGCTTACTGCTTTTATGTATTCTATGACCGGTCTGTATATTATTATTATTATTATTATTATTTATTATTAGTATTATTATTATTATTATTATTATTATTATTATCATTATTATTGTTGTTGTTGTTGTTGTTTTTCTTCTTCTTCTTCTTCTTCTTCTTCTTCTTCTTCTTCTTCTTCTTCTTCTTCTATTAACTGTTGTGGATTTTTTCAATTGCTAATACAAATTCAATTATTATCATTATTATTATTATTATTATTATTATTATTATTATTATTAATATTAATTTAGTAATTGTTGTGGAATTTTTCAATTGTTAATGCCAATTCGGTTGTTGTTGTTATTATTATTATTATTATTATTATTATTATTATTATTATTATTATTATTATTATTAATAAAGTAATTGTTGTGGAATTCTTCTATTTCAATGCAAGTTCATTTATTATTAATATTATCATTATTATTATTATTATTATTATTATTATTATTATTATGAAGTTAGTAATTATTGTGGAAATTTTTAATTGTTAATGCCAATTCGGTTATTATTATTATTATTATTATTATTATTATTATTATTATTATTATTATTATTCAAAATCCCAAATCTACCCATGAAAGCGGTCCCACGAGAGAAAGCTTTCAATTTTAATCCCCTCATCCCCACCAAACCAGATGCCATTTTGTGGACAATGAATCCCACCCACCTCCACGAGAAGAGTCGGACCACTCTATGCAAAATCATTCAGCGGTGCATCAACACGCTCTGTTTGACCACTTGGAGAGTAAAAAAAAAAAAAAAAAAATTGTTTTTTTTTTTTTTTTTCGACAGAAAGTGATTTTGGGCGATGCAAATGAAGTGGTATTCCCTCCCTGTTACGATCGACCGATAGGGACCGGAGCCAAATATGGAATAGGCAAATACAAAAATTAAAAAGGCTAAATTTTTTCACGCTCGGAGGATGGTCATATCTCTCTCTCTCTCTCTCTCTCTCTCTCTCTCTCTCTCTCTCTCTCTCTCTCTCTCTAAAGCCTAATTCTTCTCAGTTTCCTCCATTCCTGACAAATCTCTCTCTCTCTCTCTCTCTCTCTCTCTCTCTCTCTCTCTCTCTCTCATTTTTTTCTCGTATTTCTCCCCCTACCAACTATTAAGCATTCTCTCTCTCTCTCTCTCTCTCTCTCTCTCTCTCTCTCTCTCTCTCTCTCTCTCTCTCTCTCTCTCTCTCATTTTTTCTCGTATTTCTCCCCCTACCAACTATTAAGCATTCTCTCTCTTTCCTTCTTTCTCTCGACCCTAATTTTTTTCGTCTTCCACCCCTACCAAGCAATTTTCTCTCTCTCTCTCTCTCTCTCTCTCTCTCTCTCTCTCTCTCTCTCTCTCTCTCTCTCTCTCTCTTAAACAGGTACGCCACACAGTAAAACAACACCACCAGTAATTCCCTTGGCCATCCACTGCGTCAGATATGCGGGTGAAAAGTGAAAAACAAAAGTGGATGGGAGGTGTGATTGTAGATGGGGAATGGCACCTCCTCTTCCCTCCCCCACTAAACCACCCCCTTCCCCCCTCTAAACTCCCCCTTCCCCACCCCACCTCTGCCCCATCACAGGAAGAACAGAAAGGCTTAACAAATATTACTTTGTCAGTGATTTATTAAAAAAAGGAATAGGAACGAAAACAAAAATTAGTTTCGTTAACTGTTAGTCTCATCTGATGGCATTTATTTCGCTGTTGCTCTTTTTTCAGAGCGATAGCAACCCCAGGGATAGCAGTCCTGGATAGCAACTGACGCCAAAGCCACTTCGAATTTGAATAATATTTGAATTCACTACTGCTTTCTACCCCCACCCCCCCACCCTCCCCCTTAGTGACTCTCCTCCTCCCTCCTAACATCAACCAGCGTCTCTTCCTCTCCCTCCCCCCCCCCTCCCCTTGGCCCTCATACACACAGACAGACACACAAATGTGTATTCAGTAGGCAAATTTTGTTTATTTTCCTCCCAAACTGTATAATACAAAAAGCAACTATGTTTGTGCTCTAGATTGCTTTATATTTGGAATTCAAATGTTCTTTCTCTCTCTCTCCCATTCGGCGTATGTGTATGAGTTTGTGTGATCGCTCTCTATCGGAGCGTTTTAGTCAGGGTTCCAACTATTTTCGATTTTTATGTGCGGAAAGTTTTGAGTGTTCAATATAGTCGAGACCCAAAAAAAAGGTGGAATAGGATTGTTTTTTTTCTCTCTCTCCGGATATTTGACATACAAGTATCCGAGAGTTGATGCGATATATATTGGAAGTCAATATATGGAAATATATATATAATGGCTGTCATGCCAAGTGATTTACACCCGGTGGGGAAAAAATATCACGCCAGAATCCGTTTCGGTGTTGTGACGGATAAAACCATTTTTGAGGGAAACGAACTAATTGTTTGTTGAGGAAGGGCACGGTGTGTTTCCGGGAGATGTCTCCTTAGCAGGGATTGGTTTAGTTTGAGAGAGAGAGAGAGAGAGAGAGAGAGAGAGAGAGAGAGAGAGAGAGAGAGAGAGAGAGAGAGAGATTCATATGATTATCACTTTTAATTGCCATTGCTGATATATATCCTGGTATAGTTTTGTTCTTCAACTTTGATAAAATGTTGATTGGTCTTAGTACAAGAGGGTACTTGACTTACTTAATCCTCTGGCACCCACAGGATGCATAGGAAGGTAAGAAAATAAGAGGAAATGAACGTGTGAGTGTTTTTCATTCCTAAACGGTAATGAAATTACTCAGAAAAAAAGCTAACACAAAAATTAGTGAACATATGATACAAAATATAAAAGACCGAATGAAAATTATTGGAATCGAATAATGCTGTCTTTTGCCTAAATTGTCATTGAGACCAGTGGCCCGAAACTCCCCCTCCACGCTTTTGAAAATAAAAAACGGCTGTAAAATTGCCTTTATAAACTAATTTTTTGTTTTCAATACATATCAATGAACATTAAATAGAACTGAATACAGTGTATATCTCCAATACCAACTAGTTACTTCGAACATTTTATAATCAATAAAGGAGTACAATTTGACTGAGAAGGGAGAACAATGGTAGATGGACTATTTTCCAACGTAAGTTTTAAGCACATTGATTTTCTGATCCCATTCCAGCATCCAAAATCGGACGTACGAGATACTGGAAACTCGGCAGCGCCAAATATTCCCCTCCTTTTCTTGAAGGTCACTTATGAGCGGCAGAAGTAATGGACTGGACAATGCCCCAAGCACCACACACTAACCCCACTAACCCAAGACAGGACCAGGGAGGACCAAGTAGTGTCTGCTGGTGAGTGGGCAGTTTAAAGGCCACTCATGAATGGCAGAGGCAAGAGACAGTGATATTACCCTGGTTAGCTGGACAATGTCCTAGAGATTGACCAAATATATATATATATATATTATATATATATATGTATATATATATATATATATATATATATATATATATGTATATACATATATATGTATATATATATATACATATATATATATATATATATATATATACATATACATATACATATATATATATATATATGATCAGCGTCCAAGCACCCTCTCCACCCAAGCTAGGGCAAAGGGAATGCCAGGCACTAGCTACTGATGACACAACAGGGAGTTCTATAAGCTTCCTCAAACTTAGCTCACAAGAATAAGGAGGTTTCAGACAATACAAGCTTGAGTTTGAGCTTGAGCTTGACTCGAACGCCAGGGAGTAACGTTCCCCCAACTACCTATCTCATAGTGACGACAACGTTGTGAACACCAGTAAAACATTTTTTCAGGACACGAGTTGGGTCGAACCTTCTAACTCTTGATTCGTGAATCTGACAATGGTATCCACTAGGCAAACACTATCCTAGGTTTTAAACATAAGAATTAAACGGAAATTGGTCAATTAATTGTTCGATAAATCCAAGAAGTTCTTGATGAAAAATTTGCAGAAAGTAAATAATCTTAATGGATGTAAAGTTGTTTCATTGAAGAAAATATGGATAATTCGAAACAATTCTGTAAATGAGCTAAGAATTAATGTCAATAAGGAAATGCAATTGGTATTTTTAGGGGAAATTGAGAAAATGTGGTAATGAAAATTCTTACCTGAAATAAAAAGATAGCAAAAGCTAGAAACGAAGGAGAATAACAGCGAACAAAGATCTGGCAGTCTGGTAATCAGATAGACATAAGAATATGTTTATTATAAGCAGAAGAGGAATGAAAGTAAACACAAGTAAAGAATAAAGAGGCAAGATTAGAACAATGGAAATCTTTTTTGATGATTTACAGAAGAAAAATTATTGGCTCAGAAAAAATGTTAGGGTAAATTGTTTAAAAAAAACCAGCAACAGAAAAGGGAAAATGAAATGAACTTTGGAAAAAAGAAAATTTGACAAAGCAGTGGAAAAAAAAGGAAAAATAAAAGTTATGTAGATTTAAAGAAAAATTGTGGAAACTAGAACGCACCATATTAAGGCACCCAAGGAGAGTAGTGCAATCAGTGCCCCTCCTCTAGTGTACTGTAGGTATTACCTAAGGGGCTTTGCAGTGTCCCTTTGGCACCTAACTATTCCCTTCTTTTTGGTGGTCTACGTTTTCCTGCTTCTTCTTCTTTTTTTTTTTTTTTTTTTTTTTTGTTATATGTTACTCTCAAAACATTCTTAACTTCATAGTACAGCTGCAGGATTATACCCAGTTTCACATTGGTTTTAAATGGGGCCTTGTCATATAACCCAGATATGATAAATCTAATCTAACCTTGTCTAACCTTCACTCTAAGAAGTTGCAAATATAGAAATGGTGGCAGTGACACTTTTATCGAGAAACAAAAGAAAATTTTATAAATTCAAGATTTTTCACTAAGGAACGAAAGCAATGCTTACTAAAAAAGGGGTGAAAGGAATAAAGAATATATAATGGCACACAAGGAGAGGGAAGACATGAGAGGAAATAAATGAAAATACTCTTAAAGAAAGAAATAAAGCAGAGAAAAGGAAACCATGGAAATGCTTCATACGAAAGAGGGGAAAAAGTACGTGGTAAAACTCAATGAAAATATCACTTTTGAAGTAGAGGGAAAGACGGAATAAAAATGGGAAAACCGCATACGGAGAAGAGGGTAAAGAAAAAGGGGGGAAAAATCGAACGTACCACTTGGAACAACCGCGAAAAGTCTGCAACATAAAGTGGTGAAAAATTGCACTGAAAACGACGTGACTGCACAAAAAGAGTAAGAAATCGGGTGTAGGATGAAGAAGACGAGGGATGAAGAGAGCGTGGAGGAAGAGGAGGAGGAGGAGGAGAGTGGGAAGAGAAGAGAAAGAAAGGAGGTAGAGGAAGAGAAGATGTAAGAGAGGTGGGAGAAGCTGAAGCACAGACAAGGTTGATTAACCACTAGCACCAGTTGATGAGAATATCGTTGGCGATTATGATGAAATTTCTTTTTTGGTTTAACCTTGTCCTCTGCCATCCTTCTCACTGTCTAGTGGTGTTTCTCTGCCCTTGCTTCTTTCCTCCATCACCTCCCCCCGCCCTTTCCTGTCCTCCTCTTCTTCAATTCCCCCCCCCCCTTTCCCCCTCCACCTTAACAAGGACCTCCTTATCCTTCCTCCTTGTCTCGGACCACCAATCCCTTTTCTGTAAAATTCCAAATTGCATTAGATTTTTTTCCCCTCCCACCTTAATGGAGGGAGTGGATTTTTGTGAGAGTTCAGAACAGGACGAAGGCTTACGCGAAGCTAAGGCCACCAAAAAGAGATGTTTCCCCCGTTGCTAAGACATGAACGCCAGACCTTTGGAAAAACAAAATGGCCCCCTCGTTTTGCCTCATGCGCCTGGAGGTTTTGTAGTAGTTGAAAAAGATTAATGTCTGTATTTCTCTTTCGTATATTTTTTTTTGCTAAGACATGAACGCCAGACCTTTGGAAAAACAAAATGGCTCCCTCGTTTTGCCTCATGCGCCTGGAGGTTTTGTAGTAGTCGAAAAAGATTAATGTTTGTATTTCTCTTTCGTATATTTTTTATTTTTTCATTGCAGAGGATATTTTCGCTTTGGTATTTACCTGAGCGATGATGCCATGTCTGATATGAGTGTCTTGATGCCTCAATCAAGATGGCAAAATCGTGACTGACATGTTTGTCACACCTGAAAGCCGTTTCAGCGGTTCATGCTTTTGGTTTGAATAATGAATGGACGTCAAACGGTTCATTATTTCTTGGCAGGATTATTTCAGGAAGGAAAACTAAGTCATATATCCTATTACGATTCAATTAAAGATTAAGCATGATTAGGTAAAGCACCTTAGCATATCTTTTTGAAACAATTGTTTTTACTCTATGATTTCTTTCCACTAATATGTTATCATGAAGAATATATTACCATAGTTTTAATCGTTTAATCATGCACTGCCATAATCACATGGATACTTGTTATGCTTCGACCGTGGGGAAAATAACACCAGGAAAATTTAATTAAAGAAAATGAACGATAATTAATGGATTCCTCTGGTGATGAAAATAGCCTTAATTGCTCTGTTTTTCAGCTAGTTAAGCAAGAACTCCTTTTAAATCTACAATCTAAAGAACTCCTTTTAAATCTACAATCTAAAGAAATACTTTTGATTCTACAGTGTTAAGAACTACTTTTAAATCTACAATCTTAAAGAACTACTTTCAAATCTACAATCTAAAGAACTCCTTTTAAATCTACAATAAAAAAAAATACTTTTGAATCTACAATCTTAAAAACTAATTTTAAATCTACAATATAAAGAACTACTTTCAAATCTACAATCTAAAGAACTACTTTCAAATCTACAATCTAAAGAACTCCTTTTAAATCTACAATCTTAAGAACTACTTTTAAATCTACGATCTAAAGAACTACTTTCAAATCTACAATCTAAAGAAGAACTTTTCAATCTACAATCTAAAGAAATACTTTTAAATCTACAATCTAAAGAACTACTTTCAAATCTACAATCTAAAGAAGAACTTTTCAATCTACAATCTAAAGAACTACTTTTAAATCTACAATCTAAAGAACTACTTTTAAATCTACAATCTAAAGAACTACTTTCAAATCTACAATCTAAAGAACTACTTTTAAATCTACAATCCAAAGAACTCCTTTTAAATCTACAATCCAAAGAACTCCTTTTAAATCTACAATCTAAAGAACTCCTTTTAAATCTACAATCTAAAGAACTCCTTTTAAATCTACAATCTAAAGAACTCCTTTTAAATCTACAATCTAAAGAACTCCTTTTAAATCTACAATCTAAAGAACTCCTTTTAAATCTACAATCTGCAATCGAATTAGTTGCTTTCTTACCTATTACAAAGATGAACGAATTATTTTATTTAATGTATTTGCTTAAGACTTGATAATTTCCCCAACAACAAGACTATACAGTTCAACTGTCTTCTGCGTTCTCATGATAATACCAACGTTTTATTAAACCTGCTTCTAGAGAAGTAACGCCTGGGTCACGTCTCTATAAAGGATATGTTACTTGGGACAGAATTCCCTTCTAATTCCAAAGCAAGTCTTGTAATTATTTTCATGTAAAATGTAAAAGATATCCGAAATTTATAAGACGTTCCTGCAGCTTTTTCGAGGCTGGCTAAGAAGATTCATTAGCCAAGTAAAGTGAATAACCGGATGAATGCATGAATAAGTAATTAATTAGAATGAAAAAATAGTTCCACTTTGACAACCACCTTCCAGCGTTGGACGAGATGAAACTAGATCCTGGAATACTCGCTGGAAATGACACGATGTTGCTCGCGGGGACACAGTTGGTTTGCGGAGGAGTGCTCTTAATCCAAAGGATTACTTTTTGATCCCTTTTTTTCAAATCCTTTCGCCAGGTCCCCCCAAAAAAGTATTTAAAGTGCGTCAGCAAACAGTCTTAATTATACTCTGTCTAGGAAGGCAAACAATTTTGCATTTGCCGAGAGGCGCTTTACCCACACGACCTCTGTTGACCCTACATGATTTATCTCGCTTTGGTATTTATGCTACATTTTGTTTATGCCTCCTTCTGAGTTGAGCTCCTCGACTTTGTTTACACGTGGTTTTTTTTTTTTTCTTCTTCTTTTTTTGTGTGTGTGTGTGACTGCGACATTGTTGGATTTAACGTTACTTAAGAAATTTTAGGACTTAACTCATAAAGGTTACAGTATGGTTTTTCCCTTTGCTCATTCATTATTTCAATTTATATTATTATTATTATTATTATTATTATTATAAGCTAAGATACAACCCTAGTTGGAAAAGCAGGATGCTATAACTCCAAGGGCTCCAATAGGGAAAATAGCCTAGTGAGGAGAGGAAGCAAGGAAATTAACATACTACAAGAGTAGTAATGAATAATCAAAATGAAATATTTTAAGAACAATAACAACATTAAATTAGGTCTTTCAAATTAAACTATAAGGGAAAAAAAACGTTATGCCAAGTTGTACCCTCAAGCAAGAGAGCTCTAACCCAAGACAGTAAAAGACCATGGTACAGAGGCTTTGGCACTACCCAAGACTAGAGAACAATGATTTGATTTTGGATTGTCCTTCTCTTGAAGGCCTACTTACCATAGCTAAAGAGTCTCCTTTACCTTTACCAAGAGAAAAGTAGCCACTGAACAATTACATTGCTGTAGTTAACCCCTTGAGCAAAGAAGAATTGTTTGGTAATCTCAGTGTTGTCAGGTATAAGGACAGAAGAATGTGGGAAAAAAATCGAACAGACTATTCGTTGTATGTGTAAGCAAAGAAAAAATGAGCTGTAACCAGAGAGAGGGATCTAATGTAGTGCTGTCTGGCCAGTCATAGGATCCAATAAATCTCTAGCTGTAGTATCTCAACGGGTGACTGGTGACATGGCCAACCTACGACCAATTACGACAAAGTTGACCTCCAGTGATGTAACGTTATTTTATCAGCTTTTATAGGTTTTTTAATGGCTTAGCACGTCTCCTGCCCATCCTCCAAAGTACCTCCTTTCCTCCAGTCATGATTAATTTATTTCACTAATTTAATTTCTGTGTCTTTGATCTCTTAATCTTGAAACTTTTTAAGCCATACTCCTCTTGACATGATTTTACTCTTGTAAAAAAAAAAAAAATTATGAGTGTCGTTTGCAAGATTCGTTTCAAACATTCTACATTCTACCCCCACTCAGCACTCAGTACAGTTTTTTTTTTTTTTTTTTTTTTTTTTTTTTTTTTTTTTTAAAGTCGTGTGTTTCCTATTTCCGACTTCAGATTATTATCAATTAGTTTAAATACGTAATTCTTTCCGCTTACATCCCGATACAAGTAGAAAATCTCCCATTCAGCCATACCTATCTAAAATTAATATCCCACATCCAATAAGCATGTAGAAACTACACCACATTACGGAGCTGGGGAACATGATTCTGAAGTTCTTTCTTGCTTCGCGAAGCAGAGGGCTAAAATAATTTATAGCTCTCATTTCGAGCCCCGTCTCAATTACAGTAACCCCTAAGATTATTTATGGCTAGAAATATTTCAGAGCTTGTCACAGGTCGCGTCATAAATTAATTTCTGGCCGGGGTCAGTTCGGAGGTCGTTTTGAACCTTAGAAATAATACTATTTTAGTGTGAATAACACAAACATAACTGAAGCTTGCACGAGACGGGTATAGTTTGTTTGGTGTGAATTATATTTAATTTTTTTATTCAGTATCCCATTATTATATATACCGCGATTATTAAAAGGAAGTTAGCCAAACAGTGAGACATTATTTTTTTATTATTTTTCAAAAACAATGAAAATGAGTATGTTTGGTGTGTTGTAGATATAATTGTTTTTATTGGGTATCCCATTGTTATATTTATTGTGACTATTAACATGAAATTATTAGATGATCAGTGAAACTTATTTTTTTATTTTGCAAAGACAAGGCAATTTTTAAACGATAACACATGAGACAATATATAGGCGTATGCACCTAAATTAACCCTTGCATGATTTACCGTAGGCTGTATTAGATGTTATTTGCAAT
>NC_090742.1:76159005-76164005 GCF_036898095.1 Palaemon carinicauda | reverse complement strand
ACTTTACGTTAATAAATAATAACAACTCCTTTTTCCCTTCTTAATAATATATACAAATAATTCCATTATTTACATTTCCATTGATTGACAAACGTTTATTAAAACAATTCTTTTATTTTCTTATTTAGTAATAAATAAATAAAATTCAATTATTTCCCTCTTCGGTAATAAACAGTTCAGTAATTAACTTCTTGGTAATAAATAAACACTTGTTATTTCATTTACTAGTAATTAACAAATAAATATAAAATTTCAAGATATTGCATTTCATTCGTTTCTGTCATGAGATATATTATTATTATTATTATTATTATTATTATTATTATTATTATTATTACTTCCCAAGCTACAACCCTAGTTGGAAAAGCAGGATGCTACAAGCCCAAAGGCTCCAAGAGGGAAAATAGCCCAGTGAGGAAAGGAAACAAGGAAAAATAAAATATCTTAAGAACAGTAACAACATTGAAATAAATATTTCCTATATATACTATAACAAAATTAACAAAACAAGAGGAAGAGAAATAAGATAGAATAGTGTACCTGAGTGTATCCTCAAGCAAGAGAACTCTAACCCAAAACAGTGGAAGACCATGGTACAGAGGCTATGACAAGAATAACCAGTGAAAAAGAAAATTTTGCTATTCACTAGAAACCTTAATTAGAATATAATCAAATAAAGATTGTTAAAAAAGGCGTATAACTATTAATTTTTTTTTTATTATTAAACGGTGTTGTAAAAGTGTTTTCCAGAAGACATTACTTGTTTTAGAATACCTTCGACATATCTTTAGAACAAAGAGAAATTTTAGGAAAAAACTCGAGCACTCTTAATTGTTGACCTTTGTGTTGCTGTTATTTTTTGTTTTATTTTTGCGACCGCCCCCCCCCCTCCACCCTCCACCCCGTAAAAAAAAATAGGTATCAAGTTTATTCGGCTTTTATTTTATGAACCGGCAATTCCCCCTGCAGTTATATATAGTTTTAAAACACAAAGGCATGAATTTTCAATTGTTTTTCATTTTTTCCACCATTTTGCCAGTGGAATTTAGTCGGAAAGGCAAAACAGCGTCTCATTCTTACCGGACTCTTCCGCCCACTTTAATATTAATTTATTGTTATGGAAATAAGCCAGGAAGGAGATTCGGGCCACGCTAAATAAACGCGGTTGATTTCAACAGCGCGGGGAAGGGGAGGAGTCGTTTTCATTTGTATACATCGAAAGAGAACGTTAAAAAAAAAAAAATACATATTCCCATTCCGGTATACATTTATCAGGGTTCCTCCAGCCGTCGTGAGTACATGCATATGCATCTACATACGATACTGACAAATCTTCGTATAATAGGATTGCCGCAACGCCATGTGAATAAGTGCATCGATTGCCCGCATTTGTTTTCATATCGTCCAATAAGTCTAAAGCCTTCGGGCAATTCCTGTACGTTTTGATTTGATTTAATTTATAGGATTAGGACAAAAATAGATCGGTGCTAGAACGTTATGTAGTTTTACTGAGAGAGAGAGAGAGAGAGGAGAGAGAGAGAGAGAGAGAGAGAGAGAGAGAGAGAGAGAGAGAGAGAGAGAGAGAGAGTTTTAAAGCTTCTTTAGGGGCGAGTGGGCAATAAAGCTGCTATAAAAAAAAATATATAATTAATGGAAATGGGTCAACTTCCTATAGGGGTCAATGACACACTTAAATGTCCTTAATGATATGAAAACAAGTGCTTGATATTTAAGTATCATTACTCCTCTTGAACACGTTTTCTCGAACAGAAGAGATAATTCATTAGGAGAAAAACGTAAAATCATTACTTCGTACAAGGTCAAAATAATCATTTATTTACTGCCTAAAACATGCTGGGAATCACTACTGGTGTCTGTCACTTTGACATTAGTAAACTCGATTCAAAAACGAAAATAAGAAAACGGTGGATATATTTGACACATGAGAAAACGCCAGTGCTTCCTGGTGATAGTGAAGAGAATCAAAAGAAACTGGTGAAGTTAACTTCGGGATATTGAATGAAAAGAAGTGGAAATTTGCTAATGATAGTATCGACTGGCAGTAGTGAAAAGGAGCTCCAGAAACTATTATGAGACATTGTTTGTTAAGTGAAGGAAGTTATTTACTTGCGACTATGGATAACAAAAGTGGTTTTCATGTTATCAATGTATATGTAATGTAGAATGTGGTAAAGATAAAAGAAGACAGATTCCTATTTGTATATTAATTACCGGATGATTGATATTCAAAATAAAATTTAATATAATCCAATTTACAGTTAGGTGTACATTCATCTTTACTACCTACTTGTTCATGGATATTCATCTTCCTTCATAATTTTCAAATATTTTAGTTGTTTGCATTTCCGGATAATATACTGAGTGAAGCCTAATACATAATTCTCGATGTATATACATTACCAATTGCAATTACGTTTTTAGATCGTGTCTGAATTCTAGTACGTTTCTGCTCCCCCCCCCTTTTTTTTTTTTTTTTTTTTTTTTTTGTATCGATGCGTTGGCCTCTTATTTTTTCGAAATAATAATAGGTTGGACAAACGGTTCCTGAAAGATGCGTTGAATATCAACAGTTCTACGTCTTTCAAAAGCTAATGAAATGCAAATGCATAATATGGGTTTAGGTGTAATAGTTGACTACGCTTGTAATTTGATTATACATTATATGTAGAACCGGAATAAGATAAAATGAATTATCGAAAGAATAAATAAATACATAAATGACTAATGAATATAGGGGTAAATATGTAACTACTCCAATAGATAGAGTTGAATAAATGCGCACTTGCGTCAGTATAGAGGACACATTTTCCAAATTTTTATGGAAACATATTTAAAGATTCTTTGCTATATACCATAGAAGATTAATGTTTTTGTTAACTAAAGATATGAAACAGGCAGTAAATTACTTTGTCGTAATATTTCATTACTATAGAAGTACTTTTATCCTGTGTGAAGGAATGTGGACCTTATTAAAGGGAATGTTCTTATGAATGTTATCCTTTTGATTAAACATTTTAAATGGGCTTTACTTTTACCCTTGTCACTGCTTAGAGTAGACGTTTTTTATGTTTCAGTTTCTTTACTTGAATTTCCTGAACTATTGCGGTTGGTGTATTAATGAAATACGTTATCATTGTTGTCCGTATCGAATGCACTTATTGTCAGAACACTGAGTCTCATTATTGTATATTTGAGATGAAAAGGATTTTAATCATTTCCATAGTTCAAAGTCTGAGTGTGTAAATTTGAGACTATTATCTTTTTTGGTGGGGTGGAATTGTCCTATACAAAGATGTAGGGAAGAAACTTTTGACTTCATTGAAACAACTATCAATGTTAAGAATTACAGTTAAACTAGTGTACGCGACCCGTCAAAATGACCACTTAATATTTAGATATATTTGGGTGCACACGCGGAATTAGGGGGAATGTGGTTTCTAAGTGTATTTATAGGGTAGTTATAGTTCTGGCAATATCGCTGATCATTACCGGATATACTGTGTGTGTGCGTGTATAATATATATATATATATATATATATATATATATATATATATATATATAATGTATGTGTGTATGTAAATATAGTCAGATACTTGCTCTTTATTAGCATATATAGGGGATATTTCCTTACCATTCCGAACCAATCCGCTATTACCTATATGTTTTTTTTTATTAAACATATTAATAAAAATCAGTAACATATAAGAGCTGACATCAGTGTGTTAAGAGTGAAAATGACATTATTTCAGTTAAAATCAAAGTCTCATGCGGTAATCTAAGATCGTTTCTGACAGTGCGTAGCTTTTCTGTAAACTCTAAGGCCTTTTTCTGACAATATGAAATTATGATTGATAAAGATATCTTATTGAACTATGAGACTTTTTATAAAAAGGCTATGACTAATTTTAGTAAGAGATTTTCTACAAGTAATGAAACCACTCACAAAATATCGTTATAAAGAAGACATCAATGTTCCAATATATGAAAAATTTTGCATGATAATCATAGTTATTGATAAGATATTTCTAAAAACTAAGGACTGTTATTGCATGAATTTTTTTTATGATGATCATAGTTATTGATAAGATAAACAATTTCTAAAAACTAGAAGAGTGTTATTGACGATGCAAGACAATTTAAGATCATGTATCACCATTGCAAAACAAGGAGAGACTACCTATAACAAGAGTGAAGGCTGTTATTGACACGAGAAGTCGCTCACACAAACTATGAGTGTTAATAACAACCTGACACTGTTAATGACGAGATGTATCTTGATCCTCCCTCCATAAGTAAAGTCGTCATTCCCAAGGGATGTTTTGCCATCCGCGTCGTTTGGTTGACAGATTTCGTAATGTGCCCCGTCAACATCATTGCTGGATGTCTCCGCCATCCACTCGGTGTTGAGAGGTGCCGTAAGCATATTCACTTGTTGACGTTTTTTGTCAACTTCGTATGTTTGCTGCTTTGTTTTTTGTTTGTTTTTTCTTCTCTGGATTGTTATCAACTAACGACTTTTTTTTCAATTTTTTGTAACCTTTAACTTCCTAGTTTTGTAAGATATGAATGCAATAGATATTGTACATAATTCTCTCTCTCTCTCCCTCTCTCTCTCTCTCTCTCTCTCTCTCTCTCTCTCTCTCTCTCTCTCGCTGTATATATATATATATATATATATATATATATATATATATATATATATATATATATATATATATATATATATATATATAAAATATTGTTCCGCTCTCTCTCTTTCTCTCCCTTTAACTTCCATTGTTTAATACCTTAATACATAAAATATTGTTCATCCTCTCTCTCTCTCCTCTCCTCTCTCTCTCCTCTCTCTCTCTCTCTCTCTCTCGTGTATGGCTATCCCAAAAGCTGAATATAATCTACGAAGATATTTTAAGGACGAGAGAGAGAGAGAGAGAGAGAGAGAGAGAGAGAGAGAGGAGAGAGAGAGAGAGAGAGATG
>NC_090742.1:76154615-76158505 GCF_036898095.1 Palaemon carinicauda | reverse complement strand
ATCACCATTGCAAAACAAGGAGAGACTACCTATAACAAGACTGAGGGCTGTTATTGACACGGCAAGTCGCTCACACAAACTATGAGTGTTAATAACAACCTGACACTGTTAATGACGAGACGTATCTTGATCCTCCCTCCATAAGTAAAGTCGTCATTCCCAAGGGATGTTTTGCCATCCGCGTCGTTTAGTTGACAGATTCGTAATGTGGCCCGTCAACATCATTGCTGGATGTCTCCGCCATCCGCTCGGTGTGAGAGGTGCCGTGAGCATATTCACTTGTTGACGTTTTTTGTCAACTTCGTATATTTGCTGCTTTGTTTTTGTTTGTTTTTTCTTCTCTGGATTGTTATCAACTAACGACTTTTTTTTTCATTTTTTTGTAACCTTTAACTTCCTTGTTTTGTAAGATATGAATGCAATAAATATTGTTCATAATTCTCTCTCTCTCTCTCTCTCTCTCTCTCTCTCTCTCTCTCTCTCTGTATATATATATATATATATATATATATAATATTGTTCAGCTTTTTCTCTTTCTCTCCCTTTAACTTCCACTGGTTAATACCTTAATACATGAAATATTGTTCATCTCTCTCTCTCTCTCTCTCTCTCTCTCTCTCTCTCTCTCTTGTATGGTTATTCCAAAAAGCTGAATATAATCTACGAAGATATTTAAGGACGAGAGAGAGAGAGAGAGAGAGAGAGAGAGAGAGAGAGAGAGAGAGAATGCTCTTCCCACGTCCCCCTCAACCGAGTCTTTGACGGAAGAATTACTTAGCGCATTGTACTTCAAAGAGAATACATGATGAGCTCACCGTCAGAATCATTTCTCCCCTAGTCTTTCCCCCTTTTCATCTCTCTCTCTCTCTCTCTCTCTCTCTCTCTCTCTCTCTCTCCTATCAACGTTTTATGAGTGGCCTAACCTGAAGATAATCATCTTTTCATCTCTGTCATCGTGTGTCAGTCTTGCTGACTCTTTACGACACATGTTTGCCCTTCTATTCTCAACGATTTATGAGTAAACTCTCTCTCTCTCTCTCTCTCTCTCTCTCTCTCTCTCTCTCAACATTTTGTAAGTGGCCTAACTTGAAGATAATCACCTTTTCATCTGTCGTCGTGTGTCAGTCTTGCTGACTCTTTACGAAATATGTTTGCGCTTCTATTCTTAACGATTTATGATTAAACTCTCTCTCTCTCTCTCTCTCCTCTCTCTCTCTCTCTCTCTCTCTCTCTCTCTCAACATTTTGTAAGTGGCCTAAGCTGAAGATAATCATCTTTTCATCTCTGTCTTCGTGTGTCAGTCTTGCTGACTCTTTACGACATATGTTTGCCCTTCTATTCTCAACGATTTATTAGTAAATTCTCTCTCTCTCTCTCTCTCTCTCTCTCTCTCTCTCTCTCTCTCTCTCCCCATTAATTTTTGTAGTGAGAGAAACTTTACAGCCGTGGAGTTCTTTGACCTGATGTCTCTGTGATCAATGCCAGAGAGTCTAATTGTACTTTGCACTTTTTATAAGAAATGACCGAACTAGCCTCCACTATTTCGTATTTCCTCACTCTTGGTGGTATGCTGATGTAATAGATTTTTCTTTAATGTTGTGTCGTCAGAAAACTAGATTGAATGTGCAAAAATTCGTATACATCTATATATTAATTCGGTTGTCAAGTGATATAAGTCTCAGCTTACCACTTGAGTGTTAAACCTATCTCTAAGAATGATGAGCATCAGTGGACGAAAGGCCTAAGCAATGAACTAGGTACATGATAGTTAGTCGGATGTGATGGGTCGTGCCTTCGTGGTGAGGGACGTTGGGTTTTGCCGACTTTCTCTATCTTGAAATTGCAACTGAAAACCAAATGTCTATCAATTTCCTGAACAACATTTCTAGATGGATAAAGTATATAAGTGACACAAACCACACACATGCGTGCATACGAACACGCAAAAAGACGCCAACGCGCTCACTCACACTCAAACACAAACACAAACACACACACACACACACACACACACATATATATATATATATATATATATATAAACATACATACATACATACATACATACATGTTGATAAAAAAACACCAAGAGAAAGTAAAGGATCAACATGGACACCAGAGCAAACTAAAGTAGAGGATATTCTAACAACTTATAAGAAATAAAAATGGACATGTAACGAGAATGACAGACAATAGATGACATTAAGAATAGCAGAGTGGGTCCCTAGAGATTGCAAAAGAATCGGTGGAAGGAAGAGGAAACGATAAATTGATTAGTTAAGAAAACTTCCGTGTATAGACTGGCATAGAAAGACTATCAATAGACTTGAGTAAAGGAAATGTCTGACTCCTGTATCATGCAGTGGACTAGCAACGACTGAAGATGATTATATATATATATATATATATATATATATATATATACACTCTTTATGTATGTGTTTGTGAGTATGGATAATGAATATAACCACCTGTTTAATCCATGCTTGTTAATTATATTATAAAGTATATTTAATATATAGCAAAGCCTTTCAGAATTATCTGTTTTTAGCGACGAATAACGCAAGCACAACCCCGCAAGAGACTGATAAAGCAGAGATTAGCCAGCAAACGGGACTGGGCACAAGCTGGCAACTCAAACGCCAGAAGTTATTCGCTTTCATGTTCTTGATCCTTTGTGAACGGCCAAAGACTCTCTCTCTCTCTCTCTCTCTCTCTCTCTCTCTCTCTCTCTCTGTTCAACAGTAATATGCATAGACCGAGAAAACACAGCAGAGTTCCGAGCTTCGTGAAGCGAGCGAGTGTAGAAGGGAAGAAGAAGAGTTCAAGGCAGACATCAAACGACGAGAAACGCAAATTAATTCCTCTTGGGCAAAAGTTAATTGTTCCTCCGCAACTAACACCAATACCAGAGCCTTTGGTGGTGAGCAATTACTCCCCGTCCATTTCTATATCGCTGATATCACCATCAACAACACCAACACCACCACCAATCCCAATATCACCACCACCTTGTCCTTCTTCAATTTCACCTCCGTTAGAATTAAAATCATATCCACCAAATTTTTCTATGGTTGTAACCTTCTCCACCATCTTTCCCTTCCAGACACCACTAATAGTATTCCACCACCAATACCTCTTCTTACACCGACAACAGAATAAAAACAACACTAATTCTACTAAGTGTAAAGACACCTCTCCAGGCCCCGCCCCCCTCTGCTCTTCGACATTGCTCCCTTCAACGACAGACCCCTTAGAACACAGACAAGACAGACAAACTAGCAGACAAGACAGACAAACCGACTAATTTGAATGGTGCTATGCATCAGCAGGAGCCACAATGAAGGGTTCCGGACGCCGTGATTAGGCCAATCTCTCTCTCTCCACCGAAATTCCTGAGTCGAGCCAAGTTTGTACAAAGACCCAATCACAAGCGTTAGAAAGTTTAGGCCACCCTTGTAATTGGGTTATTTGAATTGGCTGCCAGACCTCGTTGGAGAGAGAGAGAGAGAGAGAGAGAGAGAGAGAGAGAGAGAGAGAGGAAGGACAAGTTTGTACTAAAGATTTTAAGCTCTTATCTCTATGGTGCCAGACAGTGTAAATTCTATTTTATGAATAGTCAAAGCTTATCAAGTTAAAAGTTTGATGTTCTTTGAAGATTTCTTGTGTTTGTGTTAGGTATTTTGGAGCGTTCGATTTTGGGTGGGATTTCGAATGTCTTAATTAAAATCTTATGCGTCAAAATTTCAAGTTTAATTTGATCGTTTTATTTTTTTTTTTTAATTACAGTATACCTCTCAGGCAAACCGAATTCTCTCTCTCTCTCTCTCTCTCTCTCTCTCTCTCTCTCTCTCTCATATGTATACGCGAGAGCTCGCGTGCCCACATGA
>NC_090742.1:76147115-76149615 GCF_036898095.1 Palaemon carinicauda | reverse complement strand
AAAATCATGGTTTCTCTTCATTACAGTTGTGAAAGGTCTTGCTTTCAACCTTAACGAACAATCAAATATTAAAAACTGCTTTGGATAAGCCCCCACATGTGTTGTAGAATGTTGTTCACTTATACCTAGAGTAAGTTCGTTTTGAAGCCATAGAGGACAAGGAGTTTGTAAAATCAAATCGAAAATCTTGGTTTCTCTTCATTACAGTTGTGAAAGGTCTTGCTTTCAACCTTAACAAACAATCAAATATTAAAAACTGCTTTGGATAAGCCCCCACATGTGTTGTAGAATGTTGTTCACTTATACCTAGAGTAAGTTCGTTTTGAAGCCATAGAAGACAAGGAGTTTGTAAAATAAAATCGAAAATCTTGGTTTCTCTTCATTACAGTTGTGAAAGATCTTGCAAAACCTCTTTTTCTTTCATTCATGCAGGAGGAAGATTATTTCACTTACGTAAATCTCAAATTCATTGTCATCTTCTTTTATGATGTGTTTCGTAATGAATCGTATCGTTTCAATTTATTAGAACGTACATGAAATGAAGCAATAGTAAATGGCACATAAAACCTAATCTCTGTAGATATCCAGTGGTGGCCGATGCGGTAACGTCCCTGACTGGTAAACGCCAGACTGGGGTTCGAGTTCCGCTCAAACTCTTTAGTTTCTTAGGTCGCTGCAACCTCACCATCCTTGTGAGCAAAGGAAGGGGGGTTTGCGGGAACCTACAGGTCTATCTGCTGAGTCATCAGCATCCATTGCCTGGCCCTCCCTTGGTCCTAGCTTGGTGGAGAGTGGCTTAGGCGCTGATATGTATATATGGTTAGTCTCTAGGGTATTGTCTTACTCGATAGGGCAATGTCACTGTCCCTTGCCCCTGCCATTCATGAGCGGCCTTTTAAACCTTTAAAAGCTTTTATGAAAGCAAGTCGGGTATAAAATAGCAGGAAGATTCAAGTCCTTGCTCCAACTAAATCCAATTAGACAACTAAAGTGGAACAACAAAGTCGAGCGTCAAACACAAGGAAAGCAAAAGTAACCAAGCAGCAACAACCACAACAAGTACAACACACGGAGCAGTTAATGTGTTTTGTTAATGGGACTAATTGTTTTTCTTTTGCGAAAACAGGTTAGCTGAAAAACACATTAAAATCGTGTTTTTTATGAGCACGCCGTCTGAATTTTAATTTGGTTTATGCCCAAAGAATATGCTTTTGAGTGCGTGTTTTGAAAATAATATTGATATTTTCTAAAATTTTATATATGCTGTAATAAGAATTCAATTTTTTCGTAGTATTTAACCAGCATGGGAATATTTGGGTGTTTTAAGATATTTTATGAAGTTAGTGAAAAATGTGGAAATAGGAAAACATTGAATTATACAAATGTTGCATGTATTATGAGGTTCATGTAGGTAAATAAGTAAGTCCTATTCGCACTTTCAAAGGTTTAAAGGTCGCTCATGAATGGCAGAGTCAAGGGATACTGAAAATGCCTTAGAGATTGACCTTATATGCATATGATACGCGCTGATGCCTCTCCACCCAAGCTAGGACCAGGAAGGGGCTGGCAATGGCAGCTGATGACTCAGCAGGTAGCCGCATAGGCTTCCTCAAACCCCCGTCTTTATCTCACAAGGATGGTGAAGTAGCAGACACTACAAGAAACTGTCAGGCTTGAGCGGTCTCAAACCTCAGTCCAGTAGATTATCAGGCAAGGACCTTTGTAAGAGGCTACCACAAGTTGTCTTAATGTATGAATCATATGGATTGATGGAGATAGAATGTAAAAACATAAACAAATTCATGAATAGATAGAGTCGGCTGTATTGATATGTAGAAGATAAAATAAGATTTCATCGGTAGTGACAAATTAATTGAATGGTTAGCTGGAAAATAAAAAAGATGAAAACTATATCAGCTGAAAAAAGAATAGATAAAGAAAAACAGCTTTGCTAGTCCCGTATAGTCCTACAACCGTCATAACCACCATTTTCAGTAATCCTGTCACCCAAATTCATCCAGTATTCTTGACCATCCAAAACCCTAAAATACTGTTGATAATCCAACATTTTCTAATCGTTTTGAATATCCAATATCCTCCAATAGTCTAGATTATCCAAAATCCTCTAATATTTATGATTATCCAAAATCCTTCAATAGTCTCGATTAACCAATATCCTCCAATAGTCTTGATTATCCAAAAACCCGAATATTTCTCATCAACCCAAAATTCTCCAATAGTCTTGATCGTCCACAATTATTCAGTAACTATGGCAATCGTACATGAAATTTTAAAGGCCGCTCATGAATTGTAGAGGGAAGGGAAAGTGACAATGGTCTAGCTAGAAGGTCAGTGCCCTAGATTCTGACCATACTATTTATACACATGATCAGCGCACAAGCCCCTTCTCCACCCAAGCTAGGACCAGGGGGTGCTAGGCAATGGCTGCTGATGACTCAGCAGATAGACCAATAGGCTTTCTCAACCGTCAGCATCCTTA
>NC_090742.1:76134615-76144615 GCF_036898095.1 Palaemon carinicauda | reverse complement strand
CCCTACACGCATTACCTCAGCAGTAACAATACACCGATTGTTAAATCCTTCAGAGGAGGCATTAAAAGCTGCCTCTTCTCTTAACCTCCTCTTCTTCCTCTTCCTCTTCTTCTTCTTTCGCGAGACTTCATTGAGATTCATCGCACTCTCTGATGACTGTTGATGAGTTTTGCATATAAAGTGCAAAAAAGTTTAAGTGGCTGTTAAGTGAATCTTCGTCAAATCGGCATTCCAGATTAGCGAGGTTTTAGGATCTCGATGGAATTTGGTTAAAGTTTGGCAAGTCGGAATTACTTTGTTTGGGACTCACGCGGACCTATTTTGTACTATGTATTTATGTAGGACTTTTTTGGGGTGTTGTGATTGCTTTTCTATCCAATAATGCGTAGTTATTTTCATGGTTTATTCATCTGTTATTTTATAGACAAATTCATACACTTATATACTGTATATATATATATATAATATATATGTGTGTGTGTGTGTGTGTGTGTGTGTGTTTGTTTGCGTGTGTGCTATATATGCGTTATGTATTTGAATAAATATTTATGGTTATATAATGTATGTACACATGCATATATTTATGGTTTATATATATATATATATATATATATATAAACACACACATGCGTTTTATGCATGTGCACGAGCTTATGAAAGAAAAATAGAATAATCCCAAATAAATGGTGTAATCAAACTCGAAGATAAATTACCCACGCCGATTCCATGGCTCTGGCTGCACAGAACGAATCCATCACACAAACGCCTCCTTTACATTCGAACTACGCACTTTTCCGACTGTCCCCCCCCCCCCCTCCCCCCCCACCCATTAAGAGCATAGGTGACGTTTTGGTATTCGTGCACCAATCAACCAGGAATTGGAAGTACCGTAACCAGTGAAGGACATTCGACATTTACTCTTCCTTGATTCTTCGCCTAGCTGTAACTTTGCGATGTCTGGTATTACGTGTACAAGCTTTTATGTGATTTTGAGGGGAAAGGGGTCGTTATTGAAAAAGGTGTATGGGCGAGTATGTGGGATTTTGGATATATTTGGATACTATTCACCGTATATGTACCACGCATTTACTCTCTCTTCTCTCTCTCTCTCTCTCTCCTCTCTCTCTCTCATAATCATTCATGTACTGTATATTATATATGTATAAATACATAATCATTTATATAAATTATCTAATTGCATATATATACTATATATTATATATATGTATATATATATATGTATAGTCAATTGTGTGTTGTGTATATATATAATATATATATATATATTATATGTATGTATAGTCAACTTGTGTGTTGTGTGTGTGTATATATATATATATATATATGTATGTATGTATAGTCAATTGTGTATATATATATATATAGATATGTGTGTGTGTGTGGTGTGTGAGTGTGTGCGTGCATATATATGAGTGTGTGCATAAATATATGGGTTTGTATGTGTATAACAAGGTCATTCATTAAATAAGGTCATATGAATATTCCATATTTTTTCACACACAAACAAGTTAAAAATATTTTACTTTATACACACACAGTAAGAGAAATGGTGACGTAAAAACGTACACACACAGTAAGAGAAATGGTGTCAGAAAATAAATACACAAACACCCATATACACCCACGCCCACGGTTATGTGAATGAAATGCGGTGGGTGTGAAGACGACGTGGTTAGCTGATTGGGTGAACAGAGGTGGTTGGGTGGATGATGAGGAACTATTGATTGCACGCTGATGGCATGGACGAAGGAGCATCGGATCCCGCAGGGGCAGAAAAGAACGTGGGAGGGGGAGGGGGGTAGGATTGAAGGATTATTGGGGCATTGTAGATATGATGGGGTGGGGGGAGGGGGGGGGGATATGGTTGGCTGGCTTAATGTCTGGGTTGGGGAATGGATGTAAAAATCTAGTTTAAAAAGGTTTAAAGGCTGCTCATGAATGGCAGAGGCAAGGGACAGTGACACTGACCTATTAAGTTGGACAATGCCCTAAAAACTGACTATATTACATATAATCAGCACCCAAGCCCCCTCTCCATCCAAGCAAGGACCAAGGAGGGTCAGGCAATAGGATGCTGATGACTCAGCAGATAGACCTATAGGCTCCCCCAAAACCCCCCCCCATCCTTAGCCCACAAGGATATTGAGGTTGCAGCGACCAAAGAAACTAATGAGTTTGAGCGGGACTCGAGCCCCAGTCTGGCAATCACCGGCAAGGACGCTATCATCTGCAAAATTTTTCATTATTTATTCAAACCATGCTATGGGTGATAGCTTAATGATATTGGTCCACACCCAATGAGGAACTTTACTGGGTGAGTGTGGTGTTTGGCTTCTGTGTGGTAGAGCCATAGGATTACTCCAAGCCTGACACCTATCATTTCACCCTGATGTAAACGGGTGCCAGCATCTACTGGGGCCGAGGAAAAGTACTTGAGGCTACCATACTTTGCCCAAACCGAAAGGCTGTACCCTTCTGGCCCCACCCCCTCCCAAGAGATAGGGGTGGGAAATATATAATATAATATTATATATATATGTGTGTGGTGTGTGTGTGTGTGTGAGAAGAATAATGACTGGGAAATAACTCAGAGACAGAAAATGAGAAACATGGATACGAGAGCAAATTAAAGTTTGGGGATATTATAGCAACATATATTGAGACTGAAAGATGATATATATATATATATATATATACACACACACACACACACCACATATATATATATATATATATATATATAAATATGTATATAAACCGAAAATTGCTGTTCAGGAGAATCACTCAATTTCGTAGAATCTCTATATTTATAAGATTCTTTTCACTATATATTCTTTCGCAATATTGCCTCGCAATGAACTATAAACCATTTAATGAGCAATAAAATATTGCTATAAATACTAAACATCGAAATATCCTATCCCAAATATTGTCAAAAGCACAGCACTCTGATTAGCACAGTGTTCTCAGATGATTTATTCCTCCCATGAAATAAATTTTCCCCTCCCGTCGTCAATTTACTTAAGTGGGTGCTTTGGCATCCCCCCAAAAATAAACAGTACGTCGATCGGGGCGCTCCTCCTTAAGTTGTTCTAGATAACTTTTCGAAATGGTTCCCCTCGGACTCTTGGCAGCGTTGAACTTACCCCCTCTGTAATTTCTTGGAAGCCAGATTGGAAATTTATGTTTAATAAGGTGTTTTTTTCATTATCTTGCTCTTCATCTTGCAACCTTTATTGTTTGCATTAGGTTAATGCTGCTGAGGTATCAACGTACATGAAGGTTTAAAGGCTGATCATGAATGGCTGAGGCAATGGACAGGGACGATGCACTAGAGACTGACCATATATGCATATGATCATCACCCAAGCCCTCTCTCCACCCAAGCTAGGACCAGGGAGGGAGAGGTAATAGTTTATGACTCAGCAGGTAGATCTGCAGGCTTCCCCAAACCGACATTATTAGTTCACAAGGATGGTGAGGTTGCAGACACTAAAGAAACTTTCGAACTTGAGCGTGACGCGAACCCCAGTCCGTTAATCGCCAGGCAGGGGACGTTTCAAATAAGCCACCAAATAGATTGAAGATTAATTAGTGACTGCAAGTTTGATATATTTTATACTTACGTTTAGTGTTCAATGATTATTATAATTGATATATGACAAAAATTTTCTCGTTGTGTGTTTTTCCACTTCATGTGTTAATTAACATCCTTGTATGTCTTTACTAGAATTTTTACTTATAAAGACCCGGGAAATGACTGATGTTTCGCTTTAGTTGGCACGGTTGGGATACATAATAAAAAGCTCTTTATTCAGTTTTTAACTTCATATTAACATTTTGTTTAGAAATATCCATATCAACAACGATTTTGAAACCATCAGGGCTTTACATGTATAACACATCTTTTCATTAATCCCCACTCTCATAGATTTAGATATTAAATATAAGTATTTTGCAAAAGATTTATTTCAACGTCATGGCAAATCTATCAAGATCTCTGAAAAATGTTTGATTAAAACAATATAAAAGTTGATAAAAGCATGCATGAGTAAAATCTTTCTCCATTTGCACACATTCCTGGCCTTAGCAACCCCTACCTTACTCTTTTAGGCATGGCTAATATCATTTGGAAGAGAGACTTGTCTAGGTTTCATTACAGAAGTGCCCCAGTCTGTATTAAGGGATTGTATGATACTGCTTAGATGATACATATTGCCTTGTTCTTTTAAAGTTGTGTACTCTATACACAAACCTGAAAAAATAAAGATGATCTTTTTTTCGGGCTCCGATCATACCTGTGAAACAAATATTTATCTTTTTCTATAGTATTTACAATTTTAATTCTGCCCACTTTGCTTGGTACAATATATTTCATACCTATGAAACTAATGTTCATTTTTTCTATACTTTTTACAAATCTAATTCTGCCCATTTGGTAAGTACAATGTACTTCATACCTATGAAACAAATGTGTTTTTTCTACACTATTTACAATTTTTGATTTTGCCCATTTTGGTACCTACAATTATACGTCATACCTATGAAAACAAATATATATATTTTTGTATACCGTTTACAAATATGAAGTCTGCCCATTTTGCTAGTTTCAATATAAGTGACGAGAATTTATCATTTTGAATTTTATATTTAAGACGTATACAGAAAGAATATAAGCGAGAAAATTGTGGCTGGAAAAATGATATAGAAGTTCAAACCATGTGTTTTTTAGAAGTATGAATATGGAATAAAGTCAATTTCTCGATATGAACTGCGACGATGATTAGAATCTCGGAAATAAGGATCGCAGTTTAATTTTTTGAGCCACTGACCCGAGACGGTGATCGTGTCAGTGTCCGCTGATATTGGAGGATGACCATTCGCTCCGTGAAGAATAATGTCTCTCATCTTTTATTCCATTTTCATTCTCAAGACGTTATGTTGATCTAATAGACTCTTTAAAGTTCATAGATACATGCAAAGACGCGATCATGCGCATATCACGTAGGCATAAATACGCACGAATGAAAATTATATGTTTCCTTATTGAAAGACAACTATACTTTAATAAACTATCCAATGAAAAAATTCAACAGCCCTATGACAAACCACTATGTCATTTATAGAGCGAGAAAGCTTTTGATTCTGTTCAAAACTTCAACAGTAATGAAAGCCCTTCAAAGACAAAGAATATAGGAATCTCATGTTACTCATTAGAGGTTTAAAGGCAGTTCATGAATGGGACAGTGACATTACCCTATCAAGCAGGACAATGTCCTAAAGACTAATCATACATACATATGGTCACCTCTCAGGCCCCCTCTCCAACCAAGCTATGAAAAAAGGGGGGGCCAGGTAATGGCTGCTGATAACTTAGCAGATAGACGTATAGGGTCCCCCAAACCCCCAATCCTTGGCTCACAAGGATGGTGAGGTTGGAGCGACCAAAGGAACAAACGAGTTTGAGTTGGACTCGAACCCCAGTCCGGCAAATCATCAGTCAGGGGACGTTACCATATAGGCTACATAGGGAAAGTACAGCAATCCTAAAACTACATGAAAGATGATGAGAAAAATACGACTGAGAAAGGAGTGTAGACAGGGAGACCCCATAATCTCCTGAATTTTTTCAACTCGGTGCATAGGAATTAACATTAATGCGGAATATGCTCCTTAACAACTTTAGATTTGCAGATGACGTAGTTCTATTTAATAAGTCATGGGAGGAATTGCAGAAAAATGTAATAGACAAAGCATAAATGTAGGACTGACAATGAAAATGAGTAAAACTAAGGTTATGTACGAACCTTTGAAAATTATTAATAAAAATACGTACTTAGGACAGACAGTAAGAGCGTTTTCCCCCCGGGGCAAGAGGTATACCGGTACATCAAAGAAGTTAAACTCATATTTACCGCTCAATTACAACTTTAGAATCCCCCTTAATACGATTATCTTACGCAAAAAATAGGGATGATTATGCTGTATTATTGAATACGCAGAAACGAAAAAAAAATATATCGAGTTATGGGAAAAAAGAAAAAATCTGACAGTGGTTTAATGAAGGGAATTAGCCGATGTGATTAAAACTAATTGTTGCCGTGGTGGTTATAAAGGAGAAGTAGGGGACCAGTGATAGTCTTGGAATATCCCTGATAAAGTTTCTATTGATGTTAATTAATTCCATCTGGACCAGAATTAAGAAGTCGTCTCCACTAGATGGTTCAGATAGTCTCCTCCCACTTCCCCGCGCATGCGCAGATCTCAATGCATTTTCGGGGGCTCATGATTTTCATAATTTATGTCCATACATTCATATTAGTGGCTTTTGATAAAGGGAGGACGGGGTCGGGATCCATTTTGAAAATCTCCCCCACCCCCCCCCCCCCCCAACCGCTTTGACCTCCAAAGCAGGATTAGAAAAATAAATATATGTAAGTATACATATAAAATTATCACCAACTTTCCAATGATTCCCCGGGTGAGGGGAAGGGAGATGGCTCTTACTATCTCAGCTCCCCTGCCTCTCCCCCCCCCCCATGTCAACCTCTAGCTACGCCCGTGAATTTCACTCTGCTATGGTCGGTGTGGATTTACCAAATTGTTTATGAATGACGGGCAACTGATCTGTTGATGCATATAAGATATGCGTTGAAATGTTTGTTTTCGCAGTTGTATTCGGTATGGTTATTTTGTGGCTTTTTATAAATGATAAACAGCATGGTTATATTGGGCCCTTTCATTTATATCTATAATCTTCTTTTTAGATGTGATATATTTATCCGTAATTCCAGAGAAAACATCGACCAATATATTCTGCATAGATCAGTTATTTTATTATTATTCTTTTTTTTCCAGTCTTTGAAATGATTGTTCAACCCGTCGTTGACCATTTTTAAACTCCAGGTTATGATACTCTAGCATTGGAATAGTTATCTTGCGTTAAAAAATACTACACAATAGATTGGCTCTTGAGTTGTAAGAGACAACAAGAAATCATAGCATAACTTGGATAGTTTTTTCTTACATTTTAAATTCATAATTAATTTCTGCTTCATGCGATGACATTTAAGTCTAAAGGTCGCTCGTGAATGACTAAAGCAAGGGATAGTGACAATTCACGTGCAGGATAATGCCCCAGAGACTAAACATATATACAAATGATCAGCGTCCCAAGCCCTCTATCCATCAAGCTAGGACCAGGGAGAGCCAGGCAATGGCTGCTGGTGACTCACCATCAATAACTATGGGGGTCCATAGCTTACAAGGATGGTGGTTTCCAACACTACAAGAAACTATCGAGCTTGAGTGGATCTCGAACCCAAGTCCAGCCTCACGCCAGGCAAGGACGTTTCCAATAGGCAACCGCAATGTAATTTGAATTCCAGTTACGCTCTGGTTATACTGATATTCTCCATATTTAATTAAGACTTCAGATTTCCTTATTAAAATGGCTATTAAAATAACGGAATTATAAACCCTGTTTAATTCAATAGGGATTATAAAGTTCTTTTTTTCCTATTGGTTTAAAAAAAAAAAAAAAAAAAAAAAAAAACATACCAAAAGACAAACATTACTGTTTTCGCAATTGTGGCTTAACTCGTTGCCTTTGGGATCTGATGCTAATTAGGTATGTTCTTTATTCATTCATTTGTTTCATTGTTTAGATAAGTTTATTACAGTAACTGTATTTCCTTGTTTTTCTAAAACTTTGATTATTTTTGTTTGTATCCATCTACAGTATATTTAGAAAATGAAAAAAATAATGTATATACACTCAGTAGGTTATTATTAGTAATATATATAATATATATATATATATTGTGTGTGTGTGTGTGTGTGTGTATAAAATATATATATTATATATATATATATTATTTATAAAATATACATATATATATATATATATATATGTATATAATTATATGTATATATATAATTGTGTGTGTATGTATATATATAAATATATATATATTATATATATATATATATGTATATAATTATATTATATGTATATATATAATTGTGTGTATATATATATATATATATATATATTATATATATACATATATATATAATATATATATATGTATATATTATTCCTATCTGAGTGGTAATACATATTATTATTATTATTATTATTATTATTATTATTATTATTATTCCTAGGTAAGCTACAACTCTAGTTGTAAAAGCAAGATGCTATAAGCCCAACCGGTCCAACAGGGAAAAATATCCCAGTGAGGAAAGGAAATAAAGAAATAAATAAAGTAGATTAGAAGTAACGAACAATTAAAATAAGATATTTTAAGAAAAGTAACAACATTAAGGGGTGTGCGTATCGACAGTGATCAGCAAAGCTGGACAAGTCAGGGCCACCCATACTAGGTAGGTTGCTGTGAGCGGTCAGACGAAAATCTCCCACCATTACCAATCTGCACTTGCCACCGTGGTGATGAACACTGACTAAACACCAGACATGATTGGCATGTCTGAGGCCTTTGTCCTGCAGTGGACCAGAAATGGCTGCATTTGTTGTTATATATATATATATATATATATGTGTGTGTGTGTGTGTGTTTGTGTATATATATATATATATATATTTGTGTGTGTATGTATGTATATATATATATATATATGTATATATATATACATTTATCTGTATATATACATATATATATATATATATATATAATTTATCTGTATATATACATATATATATATATATTATATACATATTTATATGTATACATATATGTGTTGTATATATATATATATATATATAGTATGTATATTGATATGTATATATAGATAGATAGATATATAGTTAGATATATAGATACTTATATTTTTTCTGGCACTGGAATACTGATGATAAGCGTCATCTTTACCTTATTCCAATATATATTTGTATTCACGAGGAATCATAGGAAGACTGTAAAAATAGTGTTAAATGTATATTCACATATTTCATTTTATAATTTCCCTTTTTGATTGATAATACTTTGCAATTAATTGGGGTGGCATAAATGAAAAAAATTTCTTTTGATTAATAGAAAACCATAGAGAACGCAATTTCACGACAAAGCTACTTATGAAATTTATGGCTTTGATACTCTGGTATTTTGTGGTTGTTTTATAAATTGCTTTTTTAGCTTATACGTTGTGTATATTGTAATCATAATTGCGTTAGTTATTTATATGTTGTTCAAATATTTATGTATTCGTTGATAGGGAAATATATTGATGCTATTATTGGCATATTTTTTCTCATTTTAGAATTAAATCGGCATTCAATATTGATGGCATGAAACATCGTGAAGACTTTATCATTTTTGAGCATGGGGTTTCACATGAAATTGTAAAAAAAAAGGCGCTTTAAAAGTGCCTCTAAGGACGTTGAAAAAAAACCCAATGAAATGCCCTTACAATAAATAATCTGGCATATGGATTCTCTGCTTATATGGGACTTTAAGTGACTGCCAAATGGGACAGCCGCAGCCGCTGTGTTCTTCTCGGTTGTTGCCTTAAAGTCTTAAGGATACTGTACAGTGGTAGGTTTCTTATGAATTGAAATTCTTAGTCAAATTAGATTTTAGCATAGGAGCATTGCGTTGGCTGTTGTTGTTGTTGTTAAAGACTGCCTGGGCCAGGCACTGGGTCTTGCACACTTGCAACCCGTAGGTGTTTGGTTGGTTTTTAAGGTTGTGGAATGACCTGCACCTTTTATTTGTAGGTGGTTTGGGTTAAGATGTGGGTTAAGGATGATCAGCAACTTTTATTTGTAGGCGGTTTGGGATAGGGTGTGGGTCAAGGATAATCAACAACTTCGCTTTTCTTATTTTAGAGGCACCCCAGCCTCTTTTTGGTCTATGGAAAAGGAAGAAGGTGACGGACTGCGAGTGGGCTAATTCAATTTCTTCCTGAGATTAGGCATAACATTATTTCCAGATATCCTGGAAGCTCAAACTTTTGT
>NC_090742.1:76119615-76122115 GCF_036898095.1 Palaemon carinicauda | reverse complement strand
GAATACGAGAAGAAGAATAAGAAAGGGTGAAGAAAAGAATGCGAGAAGAAGAAACACCATCCCATGAGGATCCCAATGAGATCTCTTTATTGCGTATCGCCAACAGCCATCAGAAGCCCAAACGCTTCATATCTTCCGCCATAATTTTCTGCCAATTACGATGATTGTGCCTATTCTGGCCGTTGCCTTCGTCTGTCCTTCAAATTGTCAGTCACTCTCAATGGGGAAGCCCGTCCCTTTTTCCACCCTTTTTTTTTGGGCACCTGTTCGCAGACAGATCGAATTGGAATTCTGGGGAGGCCTGAGAGAGAGAGAGAGAGAGAGAGAGAGAGAGAGAGAGAGAGAGAGAGACTGGCGTTCTCGTTTTAAATTGCTCGACGCCGTTTGACGCGAATTCGTTTCCCAAGGTGACGACGGCTGCCGACGAAGCGCGATCGTATCTTAGATATTAAGGGAAAAGAAAAAACTATTCGGCAATGAAGACCAGATCTTCGGCAGAGAGGAAGGAAACGGCCATATTAACCTTTTGAAATCGACAGCAGCAGTTGTTTGCGAATGGAAAGGCCAGAATAGAATGGTGATAGAATCTTGCTGATTGGGTGTGCGATAGGAAAGGGGTCAATATGGTTATGTTTTGGGATCGGCTCAGATATAAGAAGGAAACTTCCTGGGTGTGCTGCGTATGAACATAGAATTTTTGAAGATCGAAATATAGGGCAAATAGGAATATTACCTTAGGGTGGTCTCTCTTCAGAAGGAAGAGAAATACTCTAAAGTTGAATGGTAGATTAAAATTAAACGCAATGAGGACCACCCAAGCAGAAGAATATTGGTATATTTAAGTGGAGGAAAACATGAATATTAAAGTACCACTATTAGTATCTATTTATTAATTGTTTGTGATTAAATAAGAGAGATTTAGATAGAAATAAATGCATATTTTTGTAGCTTGATAGTTAAAATGTTTTAGTATATACCAGATGAGATATCTTTCTATAAGAATAAGTGTTTATCTTGAATGTGAATAAATCGAAATTATGATAATTCAAGTATGAGAGAAAAACAAAAACAAAGAATATCTCAACGAATTTTAGAACCCCACTTAACTATTGCCAGAATAAGCATTTCTGTTAATGATTATATAATTTCTATGCAGCAATGAGTTTATCCTTCATAGAATTCCATCAGAAATTCCATCATTCTAAACTGAAGATGGAGCTCGATCCGTTCCAAAAGAAGGCATAACATTTTACAAATGTTATTTTATCGTTCAAGGTGTAGTTAAAGTGTAGAACCTGCTACTGGTGTGTGTGTTTTTTTTTTTTTTTTTTTTTTTTTTCACTCGTGCTTGGTACCAATTATTGAATGTTGTATTTGGTTTTCGGGGAATTAGATTTAAATACGATAGAATATGTAATACAATAGATGTTTCGACTTCAGAATCTCTCTCTCTCTCTCTCTCTCTCTCTCTCTCTCTCTCCACCGATAACTTTCATGTAAACCGCCTTCCAAACCACATTAATTAAGTCTCTCTCTCTCTCTCTCTCTCTCTCTCTCTCTCTCTCCACCGATAATTTTCATGTATATGACCTTTCAATCCATATTAATTATTACATGTTTATTGAAAAAGCCTTATGAATCTTAATTGTAGGGCAAAACGAATACACAACGACCTCTGGCAAGTAAGACCCAGTAATATTATTCTTCTAGTTCCCGCTCTGACTCCTGATCGGCGTCAATGACCTTAGATGTCAGGATGCCAGAAAACCTCTGACTCTTGAAGCAAAGCGTAAATCAATAATGAAGGTCAATCAAACCATTCCCACACACCTTACTATTAAAGTCCATTTCACTGCGTTTCATATTTCGAATAGCTTCAAGTAATTTTCATTATGTTCTGAAACCGATAACTAAGCTACAGGGAGCAAAGTGTAAAGAAATTGTGACATTTCATCGAACTATTCCTTTCAGAATGCAAATTGGTATACAAATAAGAAAGTAGGGTTTAAAAACTCTGTTCTAAAAGTATTCAGGAGTCGGCTTGTTTGTAATTTAGAAACATATTTACACGAATAGTAAAAGGGGCAATTGTGAATATATGTTAATTACAATTTTTTTGTTAACATATTGTTTTATATAATTATGATATTATAAATGTGAAGAATTGTAAACGTATATTTCTTATTAAAAAGAAAAAAAATAGGTTTGCACGTCTGCTATGCATTTAATGTTTTAATCCATTTATTTATAGAAAATCATCAATATCCTAAATGCAAGAAGGCTGTCCATTTTTTACTTGCTTCATTGATAAATGATTCATAATGATGGCGTCTTTGCTTTAATTCAAGGTAAGATTGCAATAGACTCTGCTGAATGAACTTGAGCTAGAATGGGTATTTTATGCCTTTTCAATAATTTGATCCTTTTATTAATTTTTTTTTCTTATTAATCTAAAGCTTTCGATAAACTTGTAACATAACATAAAAGGGAGGATTATATG
>NC_090742.1:76109615-76114615 GCF_036898095.1 Palaemon carinicauda | reverse complement strand
TTTCGTGAGAGAGAGAGAGAGAGAGAGAGAGAGAGAGAGGAGAGAGAGAGAGAGAGAGAGAGAGAGAGAGCTTTGGGACATTTTTCATGTGTTGAAGAAAATTTTATGTAAATCTCAAAATCACATTACACAAAGGAAAAGGAAAAGAAGGAAAGAGAGAGAGAGAGAAAGAAAAAAAAGATGACAGCGTCCGCTGTGATTTGTAGCCTGAGTCAGGGACCAATTTTATAGCCGCAATTTCATCCTCCCAATTTCACACAATTTCAGAGATAGCTCAGCGGTAGAAATTCGCCCGAAGGTCGTTCCCTTATTTTTTGTATTTCTATTCTATGCCGAGTTTTCCTACTCTTTCATTACCAAGGTCTTCGTCATAAGTTGGTTTAGAGGAATATTCTGATTATTTGTATGCCGCTCTGCGCGTGGTTGAGTTCTGTCTTCTCGGAATAACCGCTGTATTCTAAAACAAGTTTTCTAGTTTCTTTAGCTTTATGTATTCTTAACTTTGGCTAAGTTAGTTCATCTATTATTATTATTATTGCTAGTGTACGTGACCTGTCGAAAAGGACGGGTAGATGTTTAAGTAGATAATCGCAAACAGATTCAACTTCCCACACCTCTCCCTTTCCAAACTACAATCCCTCTCACTCGTACTTATAAGTCTGGCCAATACAACTGAGCTTGATTGAAAAGGATTATTTATATATATATATATATAATATATATATATATATATATAATATATTATATTATATATATATATATATATATATTGTGTGTGTGTGTATATAATATTATATATATATGTATATATATATATATATATATATAAATATATATATATATAATTATATATAATATATATATAGTATATGTATATATATATATATATATATATATATGTATATATGTGTGTGTGTATATATATATATATATAAATATATATATATATATATATATATATATATATATATATATATATATATATATATATATATTAGTCAGACACTTCCTTTTTATCATATAAGGGAGATTATTATTATTTGTTTAGTTCATGCTGTGTTATAATGATCAGTATCATTGCTTTATTTTATTTTCCTTTTTTATATAATGTTCAGTAAACTTCCATTGATAAATATCCATATGTAAGATAGAAGAAAATAAAAAACTGCTAAGGACATGAATAATGACAACTAAACTATGAAGAATTTCTCGGATTTTTCCTCCGAGCGCCAAAATCCAACAAAAAAAAAAATGCTTTTTAGATCTGTCTGCAGATTATCACACGATTCCTTACGAAATAGAATCTGTAAAGGGGATAAGAAACATGAAAGAATTTTAATATTTTGAATTCTCATAGTTTTCCAAGTTAACAATTTTTATTTATTTATTTTTTTCACTATTGCCGATATTTTGTAAGATTTTATTAAATCAGCTATCAGGTTAATTCTAACTAACTGTTTTTTATACTTTCTTGCTCTTTCCCCTTTAAAATGTGGGTGAGACACATATATGTATGAATGTATGTATGTATATTATGTGTATATATATATATATATATATATATATAGTATATATATATATATATATATATATATATATATATATATATATATATATATATATATATATATACACATGTACATATATATACATATATATATATATATATATATAATTATATATATATATATATATATATATATATATATATATATATATATATAAATTCTGCATATAAAGGTACCCAACTAGTGTAAATGAACCAAGTCCTGGATAATCCCTTAAAGAATGAAATAATCAGAGTTATTGCGTCGTATGTCTGTGATTTATATCTCCTCATTGTAGTAATTCAAGTCATTACGTGGACTTTTCTTATTTGCCCATCTGTCCAGGACAGATGACAGCTTGAGGCCATGTTTCGTATTTCGTTTTGAGCAAGCATCTCATTAGGCTAACCAGGTCAGGGCACCCCCGGGAAGATTTGCCTTCTCATCTCTTCGTCGACTTTTTCTTCTTCTTCTTCTTCTTCTTCTTCTTCTTCTTCTGTATGTCACCAGGAGGAAGGTGGCGGAGAAGATTGACTTTATCATTAGCTCTTTCCTCGTTTATGGCACGTCAAGTAGAGAGGATTTTCGTTGGGTTCGTTATAATTCTTTCTTGTGTATCGATTATTATACTTCTTTCTTGTTTATGAATCACTATACTTCTTTCGTTTTTATCAATTGTTATACTTCTTTCTTTTGTATCAATTATTATACCTCTTTCTTATGTATCAAGTGCCAAGAGGATATTTTCATGTTGTCCTGCTGCTCCTCGTTATAATTCTTTGTTGTGTATCAGTTATTCTTCTTTCTTGTGTATCATTTATTATACTTCTTTCTTGTGTATCAGTTATCATACTTCTTTCTTTTGCATCAATTATTATACTTCTTTCTTGTGCATCAAGTACCAAGAGCATAAATGTATATTGTCCTGCTGTTCCTCGCCAAGAGTGTCAAAATAGGTTATACCCCATTGCCTGCATGGTCTTCCACTTTTTCTTCTAATGCAAGTACTGAAATAAGAATTGCGTTGTGTTCTCCTTTTACGTGACGAAGAGAAGTTTTATTTCATCATTAGAATCTCGTTATTCGTTTCCCAGGTGTAGGAAGAGAATATTTATATAAAAAAAAAAATCAATTTTAGAGGAATCACTCAACAATGGATTTAGATAAGTAATGCAGTTAGGCTTATGATAATGAAGAGTTTATTCATTAAACTGTGGTGGTAGGTAGACATTCAACCACAATGCTTTGTGGGTTGTGGTGGCTGATTTGTTAACGTCCGGTGAACGCCAGACGGGGGTTCGAGTCCCTCTCAAGCTCGTTAGTTCCATTGGTCGCTGCAATCTCACCATGCTTGTGAGCTAAGGATGGGGGGATTTGGGGAGCCTTTAGCTCTATTTGCTGAATCATCAGCAGCCATTGTCTGGCCCTCCTTGGTCCCAGCTTGGGTGGACAGTGGGCTTGGGCGCTGATCATATGTATATATGGTCAGTCTCTAGGTTATTGTCCTGCTTGATAGGGCAGTGTTACTGTCCCTTGCCTCTGCCATTCAAGAGCGGCCTTTAAATATAGACGTTGTTAATGTGTAGTTACTAACAATGAAGATTTTGTAAAATTACTTGATGAGATCAGTTTTCAGCAAATCTCTATAAATTATCATGATGAAAGTCATTATTATTTTCAGTATTCTTACTTTTATTACTAGTATTTTTATTAGTATTATCAAGAATCCTTAGTGAATTTATGAAAAATTTCTTCCTATGGTTAGACGCCATAAATTTTAAGTATGCGTTTATTATTATGGATAACAATTTTAGAAATTTTTTCGCCATGTTCTCGAATTCCGAAGACAATAACTTTTGGGTCTTGAAATCTTCTCCAAGAGATATCATATTTACTTTGAAATTTCTTTATTCAATGATACTTTTATAAGCAGAAATATGTCTTGCTTTTGTCCTGCATATTCATTTTGGACTATATAAATTTAAGTTTAAATTGATGATAGAATTATATTTGAAAGTATATTGAATGATTTTCTTACATAGGCATCAACTATATATAGTAGTTATATGAGAAGATATATATTTTTTGCTCCCTACTGTTATTATTTTCATTATTATTATTATTTTTATTATTATTATTATTATTATTATTATTATTATTATTATTATTATTATTATTATTATTATTATTATTTGCTAAGCTACAACCCTAGTTAGAAAATAGTATTCCAGTAGTTTTTCCGTGCTAAAAGTCAATTATAAAGGTAAAATACGAAGAGTAAAAAAAGATATTTAACTTTCAGTTTTTACCATTACAAAAGCCATCAGAACCAGAGTAATTATTTTTTACACATATTGCATGAAGAGTTCTCTTTGCCGAATGCTTCGTCAGAGCCACAAACCCTCCTATGTGTTTGTGATGCTTGATCGTTCAATAAACGTTTTGATATGATTTTATTCGATGGAAACGTTTTATTAGTTTGCTTTGGCCGGGATTTCCTGGGATAACGTTTGAGTGAAATTGGGTACCTTTAGATTTTATCTTCGTCTTTTATTCGCCAAATAGTCGGCGAAATCTCTCTCTCTCTCTCTCTCTCTCTCTCTCTCTCTCTCTCTCTCTCTCTCTCTCTCTCTCTCTTTCATACATAGAGTTCTTGTTTTTTCCGTACCCTGAAGTTTTAAAGGGAAAGGTAAAAGAGAAGTACTGTAAAAGCTAGAAACCAGCATGTACAGTTAAACCTGACAACGCCCAGTTTAATAAAAGTACAACATTCTTCAGCGTATATATATTCCTAAAAAAAATTAGTTACTGTTAAGCGTGCCTTCGCAATCACATGCTCCGAATATGCTCCTCTGTCTTTTTGATATCTTTCTCCCCTTTTCCTCTCGCCAGGGAATTTTGTTCGCATAACAAGCAGGGAAGAAGCAGAAGCAAAGACAGAAGAAGAAGAAGAAGAAGAAGAATCCTCGTGCGTCCATACTGACAGTCATTTCTAGATAGACAGATAACGGCGAGAGAACTAGACGGGAGTGAAACCGAAGCCTTAGGAAACCCTTTTCTCCTATTAGGACACTATCAGATCCTTGTAAATAGAAACGTCCATTAGGGCCTCTTGCAACCGGCCTCCTCCCCCCATTCCCCTCAAGTGTGCCCTTCCCAATGGGGAAGGCTTCCACTGCCTCCCCACATACCACTTTTCAGACTCTTGGAACTGGCAGGTTGCTGCTGCTGCTACTCTGAGGAATAGGAGGAGGGGGAAAGGGGGATGGGGGGTTTGTCCTCGCAAGCAGACTTCTCCTCCGTGGGGGTGGGGGGGGCGGTTAGAAAAAAAAGAGAAGGGGGAAAATGAAAATATGAGTTTCCGAATGTGAATGCCTGTAGTAATGACGGCAGTTGTTGTTGTAAGGTGCGCGCTATTGAGGCTAAAACGAGTCTCGGGTTAATGGAAATTTC
>NC_090742.1:76102115-76104615 GCF_036898095.1 Palaemon carinicauda | reverse complement strand
AAAAATTTTCATATCACATTTACTTGTAATTGTCATTGAACTATCCTTATGGAATACCATCAGACTCTCATATCCCATTTGTTTGTAATTGTGATTCATCTATCCTTGGGAAATCTCATTAAACTCTCATATCAGATTTGCTTATAATTGTTAAGGAACCATCCTTAGAAATGCCATCAAACTCTCATAGCACATTTGCTTGTAGTTGTCATTGAACTCTCTTTAGAAATGCCGTCAGACTCTCATATCACATTTGCTTGTAATTGTCATTGAACTATCCTTGAGAAACGTCGTCAAACTAAATATCACATTTGCCATGAAATTCCCTGACTAAAGCTACCATTGTACTATCATTTTTGTTTTAATTCTGCCCAAAAAATTAGTAGTTTCTTTTGAATTTCGTAATCAATAGGAAACGAAAAATCGAAAAGAAAGGTAGGAATTAATAAATCAGTATTTTGTCTCCTAAGATGGTTTAAATATTGATAAGACTATGCTTCATATCTTTTAAATGATATTTTGAAATTCACGTTTCCTTAAGGGCATGGTACGTCTTCGAAATGTGAAAAAACAAAGCAGTTGTTTCCTTTGAATATGGTTAACAGTAAGAAACAAAAAACATAGGAAAATTTTGGAATTATTAAATCAGTGTTTTATCTCTAGAATAATTTAAAGATTAATTAGAATATGCTTCTTATTTTTATGAATTATATTTTGAATTTCATTTCATTAAGGTCTGGGTATGATAGGTCTTCTAAATATAAAATACGCTAAGATTATTTGGTTTTCTCCGGAGAAAAGAAAATATCAAACAAAAATTGCGTGATGAAAAGTGCTAGTTATGAAGAATTATGGAAATAATGACAGAAGCCAAATGGGTGTGAGCAAAGCCTTCAAATATACTTGACTTGCGTGCGAGCCTGAATCTTGGCAGGCCAGGGACGAAAAAAAGATGGAAGTCAGAATAATCGTAACGTGTTTTAGAAGCGGAGTGTTTGCATGATAAGTCGTAGTTTTCATTCAGCCTTATTATGAAGTTATTAAGACGTATTTTACTTTAATTATTCAAGGTCGGCGTTTGAAATGAAGGTATTGATCGTTATATATCACAGTAATAGACCATTAAGTTCGTTTTTATTGGTTGTTTGTAAAATAAGAAATAAGCTTTGGAGATGTTATTTAGGATCGAGAGAAAAGGAAATACGATAAAAGAGATGTGAACCAAAAATTCTGTCGTTTAATCTGGATAGAATATTTTTTTTTTATATGATGAAATAGATGAAAGGAAAGGAAAAAAATGTCTTATAGATTATCGTCTTATTTTTCCCCCTTTATATTCCTTCATTTTCTGTTCAAAAGAGCTCGGGATAGAAATGTTTCAGCAGAAAGCTCAAATATTTAACTTTTAGCTGTCGAGGGAAAAGTGGAATTTATGGAAAAGCGAACACGAAACGGAGTTAGATTTCTTTCGTTTTTCAAGGAAGTAATTCCGTAAGAGATTTATTTCTTTCTTCTTTTATGAACCCAGAACCAGAGCTGTGTTTATTTCCTATTTTTTAAGGAATCCATTTTAAGAGAGAAAGAGACTTTGAGACTTTTTCTATTCCTAAATTTATCTATCTTAGATTTGCATCTATATTTTTATAAACAGTGTAAGCATAGATGCATAATTGCATAGTTTTTAAAACTTCCTTTTTTTATATATTCCCTTTACTTGAGTTTTAAACCTGATGAAAATATTGGGAAATAAACTTATTTCCTCTTATTTCTTCTTCTTTTTCTTCTTCTTCTTCTTCTTCTTCTTCTTCTTCTTCTTCTTCTTCTTCTTCTTCTTCTAGTGGAGAACATAGTCGTTTTTTTTTTAATTCATATTTTATATATTCTCTTTACTTGCGTTTTGAATCTAAAGAAAATATTCTGAATTGAACTTACTCCCTCTTCTTCTTCTTCTTCTTCTTCTTCTTCTTCTTCTTCTTCTTCTTCTTCTTCTTCTTCTTCTTCTTCTTCTTAACCTAGTCGTAAACAAAGATACATAGTTTGATTTTTGTAATTCCAATTTTATATATTGTCTTGCGTTTTAAACCTGAAGAAAATACACGGAAATAATCTCATTGCCTATTCTTCTTCTTAACCTAGTGAGAACATCACCTTCTTCCTTTTATTCTTAACATAGTGAGAATATAACCACCTTCTTCTTCCTCTTCTTCTTCATCTTCTTCTTCTTCTTCCCCTAGGGAGAATATAACTTCTTCTTCTTCTTCTTCTTCTTCTTCTTCTTCTTCTTCTTCTTCTTCGCCTAGGGAGAATATAACCTTGTTTTTCTTCTTCTTCGTTCTCTTCCTCTTCCTCTTCACCTTGGGAGAACATAACCTTGTTCTTTTTCTTCTTCCTCTTCCCCTTCTTCTTCACCTAGGGAGAATATAACCTTCTTCCTCTTCCTCTTCACCTAGGGAGAATATAACCTTCTTCCTCTTCCTCTTCCCCTTCTTCTTCTTCACCT
>NC_090742.1:76085046-76096615 GCF_036898095.1 Palaemon carinicauda | reverse complement strand
AGCCCTGTGAGGAAAGGAAACGAGGAAAAATAAAATATAGAACAGTAGCAACATTAAATATTTCTTATACAAACTATAAAACCTTTAACAAAACAAGAGGAAGAGAAATTAGATAGAATAGTTGTGCCCGAGTATACCTTCAAGCAAGGAAACTCTAACCAAGACAGTGGAAGATCATGGTACAGAGCCTATGGCACTACCCAAGACTAGAGAACAATGGTTTGATTTTGAAGTTTCCTTCTCCTAGAAGAGCTGCTTGACATAGCTAAAGAATCTCTTCTACCCTTACCAAAAGGAAAGTAGCCACCGAACAATTACAGTCCAGTAGTTAACCCCCTTGGGTGAAGAAGAATTGTTTGATAATCTCAGTGTTGTCAGGTGTATGAATGTAGTGGTATTGTTCCACTTGTGTTACGGCTTGAGATTAAAATTTCAGATTTCTTTTTATCAAGTATGGAACTTTATTGCTGTGGAAGAAATGATTAGATTTAAACTCGATTGAAAGTCATCTTTTTTCATGAAAATTATCTTTGTTTTCTACGTGATACATGGATAAAATATTCTTTATTTCAAAGTCACATTTTGATCTAGCAGTGTCAGCAGTATCATAACCCGTTTATCAATCTTGCAAGACACGAATATGTCATTTTATATTCATTTAAGATGGTTTTATGTTATTTTTATTTATTTTTTTCCTTGGAATCGTTTCCGTTTTTCTTCTGTTCTTTTCGAACGAAGGCCGAAAAATTACTTCTCTCTAAAACTCAAATTAACGGGGAGGGTCAGGTATACTTTTGTGAAGGAGGAGAGATAACCATCATAATCCATTTTTAACATTCAATACAATACATTCTTTTAATTTATTTGTCGTCAAAAGAATCAACGTTTTGATAATGATAGAAATTATTATGACAAAGGTTTTGCCTATATGAAAGGATCAATCAGAAATTGTCATACCCAATAAATTTTTATATGACTAATGATGATCATCACGCTCATTTTCCTTCAATATAGACTCACAGAATACGTTGAGGATAATAATAACAATTATTAGAATGATAATAATAACAGCAACAATAATAATAATAATAATAATAATAATAATAATAATAATAATAATAATAATAATAATAATAAATGCTCAACACAAACTTTTTTTCACCCCTCCGTCCTTCAAGAGCCATTGACTCCGAATGAATGGCTTCAAGTTCTCTTAACCTTCCTATGTCATTTTTTTTTCTTTTGTATAGAAAATCTATCATTTCACGCAACACAAAAGAAGGATCAAAGATACCTGCGTTCACACAGCCATTGAAACGTGTTGACGGGACTAGAAAAGGATTACAGACAATTCCCAGCCTCCTTTATTGATTATCGGTCAACTGAGAGAATTGGTGGTGAAGTGAGATGGGTGTTGAGAGAGAGAGAGAGAGAGAGAGAGAGAGAGAGAGAATTAATATGAAGTTAGTATTTATATTTTTTCAGGGAAATGGAGTTTATGTCGATAATAAGGATAATTACATATAATCATAAAATAATAGTAATAATAATAATGATAATGATAATAATAATAATATCATACTATGGTAAAAAATGGGACGTGTTTTAATTAGGGTAAATTCAATAATGTGGCAGAATTTCGCTTTAATCAATATCATAAAAATGAAAAATTTTAAGAGTTTTTCTTCAAGTTCTACCAGTTAGGGAGAGAGAGAGAGAGAGAAGAGAGAGAGGAGAGAGACGAGAGAGAGGGGCTAGTCACCATATACTAGCATTTGTTTATCAGTAACATTGCCAAAGGCAGTCATTTATATGAGTATTGTTTATTCAATATACTTTTTATGGTATGCTAACGTAACCGAATGAAAGAAATGCCTCTAAATGCTGGTTTACACGGTCGAACGGTTCGTCAAACCCTGTTGTTCGAACCTGCTTGTCAAACGGTTCGAAGAGGTGGAGTCGGCCACAAATGGTTAAGGTTTGTGGACAATGAAGCCCTGGTCACAAGTCAGGCGAGAACAGATTTTCTTCGAAACCGTTCAAAAATCACTTCAAACACTTTGTCTGTCGAACCGCGTTCGACGAATCATTTGACAGTGTAAACCCGCTAATAGGTAGTACCTTCAACACACCTCACGCACTTCGCTCTATAAATTAATAAATGTTCTTTGCAGTGTATCTTCAAACCCCCTTTGCACCCACTTTTTAGCCTTTACTTTACCTCCGGTACTGCTGCCTTTTTCCACCCTTCAGTCCAACCCTCTTAACTTTCTCATTTTTTCGAATAGCCTCCCTGAACGGAGAGCCTCATTTTTGTCAAATTATAAATCCAAGAATAAAAAATAATATTGCAAAGGAGAAAGAATAGAATAAGAAATTCGTAATTTGGCTTAATTTCGTAAATTCTCAAATCCAAAAATAAAAAAAAAAAAATCTGTAATTGAGGAAAAAAAATAAAATAAAAAGATTCGTAATTCGGTTTAATTTTCGTAAATTAATAAATTGTATAATTAAAACTATTGCAATTGAGAAAAATTAGAGTAATAAATCAGAAATTCGGTATTTGGCTTAATTTCTTGAATTCATAAATCGGAGAAATAAAAAAAACTGGCAACTGAGTAAAAAAATAGAATGATAAATTTGAAATTCGTAATTAGCTTGATTCGCAGAATTATAAATCCAAGAATAAATAACTATTGCAATTGGAAAAAAAAATAGATGATTAATTAGAAAATCGTAATTTACCTTAATTCGTAGATTCATTAATCCAAAAATAAAAAACTATTGCAATTCAAAAAAAAATAGAATGACAAATTAGAAATTCGTAATTTAGCTTAATTCGTAGATTCACGAATCCAAGAATGAAATAATTACAATTGAGAAAAAAATAGAATGATAAATTAGAAACTCGTAATTTACCTTAATTCATAAATTCATAAATCCTAGAATAAAAAACCATTGCAATTCAAAAAAAAAAAAAAATAGAATGACAAATTAGGAATTAGTAATTTAGTTTAATTTTTAGATTCATTAATCCAAGAATGAAAAAACCTGCATTTCAGAAAAAGAGTAATAAATAAAAAAATCGTAATTTGGCTTAATTTCGTAAATTCATAAATCTAAGCAATAAAAAAAACTTTCAACTAAAAGAAAAAAAAAATAGAATGATAAATTAGAAATTCGTAGATTCATATATCCAAGAATAAAAAACCATTGCAATTGAGAAAAAAAATAAAAGTAATAAATAATAAATTTCGTAACGACAGCATCCAACCATTCACTTGGGAATATTTGAGAAAATCCCATTGCGCCACTGAAGTGACTGGAGCCTACAAATGTGACTGGCGGGTTGTGAAACGATACTGGAATGGGGTTGAGGGTTGGGGGTAGGACCTCGGGGTGGGGTGGAGGTTGGGGCGTGTGGGGGGGTTACTTCTGGAGGGTGTAGGAATGGGGTTGATTGTAGGGGGTAGGTGCTCTGGGTGGGAGGTGATGCTAGTTACTTCTGGAGGGTGGATTGCGATGGTAGCCTGGAGGGAATCGGGTTCCTTGGAGTGACGTGAAGGGAAGGGCGTATGGGGAGACAGGAGGGAGAAGGGTAAAAAGAGGGTTATGTATGAGGGGGGTGTCAGTGAAAGGGGGAAATAGTGAGGAATGCGTAAGAGGAGAGAGAATAATGGAAAACAGAAGAGTTGGGAAAAAAAAACAAAATCCGGTATTAGAGGAAGTGTGGGGAAATTCTTGGCGATTTTCCGTATAGGGGAACAAGTAATGAATTAATAACTCAAAAATATTACTGAAATTTTTTTTATTAAATTAATTTTCAACAGTGAATCCTAATAATGATAAAATTTACTTTTGAATTTTAGAAGAGAGAGGAGGATTTCATGATAATAGTCTCTCTCATCTCTCTCTCTCTCTCTCTCTCTCTCTCTCTCTCTCTCTCTCTCTCTCTAAAAGAAAAAAAATATGTATATTCGTTTTACCCACCACAAATAACTGTATAGACGAAAGTAAATGTATATTGTAAAGAATTATTCGTATCATCGATTTTGTGTCACAAATATTATCTATCCTGTTCGTAATACAAGGCAGGCAGTTAATTCTAATAGCCAGGCCTTCTCCATAATGAGGCTCAATACTACACAGTACTCTAGAAGTTTTATTCCAGCTGTTACCAAGTTGTGGAATGATCTTCCTAATCGGGTAGTTGAATCAGTAGAACTTCAAAAGTTCAAAGTTGGAGCAAATGTTTTCATGTTGACCATGGCTGACATGAGTCTTTTTTATAGTTTATATATGACATATCTGTTTTTGACGTTGTTAATAGTTTATATGGGACATCTGTTTTGACGTTGTTACTTTTTTTAGAATGATTTATTGTTAATTTATTCTCATCATTTATTTATTTCCTTATTTCCTTTCCTCACTGAGCTATTTTTCCCTATTGGAGCCCTTGGGTTTATAGCATCTTGCTTTGCCAACTAGGGTTGTAGCTAGGCTAGTAATAATAATAATAATAATAATAATAATAATAATAATAATAATGATAATAATAATAATAATGATAATAATAATAATAATAATAATAATAATAATAATAATAATAATAATAATGATAATGATAATAATAATAATAATAATACTACAGCTTACGAGCATCAATCAATAATACCAAAAATCAGAAAAAATCCGGGATTAAGCTTCCATTACAATCGGTTTTATCACTTGAAAGATTTTCACGCCAAAAAAAAAAAAAAAAAATCACGTATCATCAAAGGAGGTTTGATAAAGATAATGGAGGAAGGATTAATCGATTAATATTTCAGTCTCGTGGGGAATTTACAGTAGAATAGTTTCAGGGTTTGAAAAGTGATTAGAAGAGTAATGTCTTACAGATGGAAATTCGAAGGAGAGACTTTACAATATTATAATGTTGGTATATTATAGGGTTAAATTCCAGAGGCAAAAAAGAAATAAGGTATAAAGTGTTGGATGTGCGGAGTGTCAGGCGCTTGGGAATTAAAATACGGAATGTAGAGACCTGTATGACTACTAAAATACATACACACACACACACACACACACTACATATATATATATATATATATATATATACATATATAGTGTGTGTGTGTGTGTGTGTGTGTGTGTGTGTGTGATTTGAGGCTGATATCATAATTTGATATAAACATAATTTTTCTAAGATAAGAAGACGAAGAAGTGAAGAGAGAGAGAGAGAGAGAGAGAGAGAGAGAGAGAGAGAGAGAGAGAGAGAGAGATTTCACCAGGAAAGGAGAAAATGTAAAGTTTGTAAGGTTTAGGTGAAGCAGAAATTGTATTGTGAGAGTCTAAGATTGTCGGGAGCACTGAAGGAAAAGATTGGGATTGTAGGAAAGTATTATTCACAGAGAGAGAGAGAGAGAGAGAGAGAGAGAGAGAGAGAGAGAAATGAGGAAAACTGGGAGCTGCACAAATGGATATCAATGCCTCGGCAAAATGGAGCCGTTTACTCCTTGAAGGATAAGGATAAAAGACTCGCTTTTGGAAGAAAGTGATATTTTCGAAAGGTTGCTTGGTCGAAGTGAGATCTTTTGGGGGAGGGGGGGAGATCGAACAAGGGCTGGGGATGATGAGACCACCCCTCCATTCTTCTTATTCATTATATCTCTTTTTTTTTCTTCCATGTCCTGTTTTGTCTTCTTTCTGTCTTTTTTCTTAAACCCTTTTCTAACTAGATATTTTGGTTTTTACTACATCTTTTATCTCCTCACATTTCGTGCGAAACTCATTTCTCCCTTTTTTCCCTCATTTCCTCCTCTTTATTTGCAAGTATTTTTCCAGTCACAGTTTCCCCCATATTATCTTCGTCGCTTCTTATCCAACCAAAACTCCCTGTCATTATTCAACACACTTTCTTCTTCTCCATCACCTGTTTCAAAACCTATATCACCTCCTTGGCCACCCAGTATGGAGAGGCGTTGCCTTGTGAAAGAGTTGATTGATGCAGGTTTTAGGGGGACACAGGGGGGAAGAGGAATTAGCGCTTTGCCCATATGAAAAAGGGGAAACGCGATGTTTTGGGAGAAAGAGGGGAACTTAGATTTACAGCGCTAAGGGGAAAACTATGAAAGAGGAGATTGATAAAGGGATTTATATGATGGGAAGGGGAAGCGATACACACACACATACACACACACAGGATATGCGGCGATTCTAGTGGCTAAGAAATTCCTTGAAACTGGACGAAAGAAAAAAAAAATAAAGATTAAAACTGTGGAGACATGGACACACTAGGGCCTTTCGACATTGCAGGGGAGATCCTCGGGCTTGCATGAAAGCAATTGGGGCCGGGAGGTGCTTTAATCAGGCAAATTTACGTCCATGTTTTCATTAGGCGGTGAAAAATAGATCGTCCGATTTATGGACAAAATTCACGCTGTACAGGTTTGTTGTAAAGTTTGTCGAAAAAAAAATCCCGCTCCTTGTTCCTTTTAGACTTGAATGTTATATATATATATATATATATATATATGTATATGTATATATTATATGTGTGTGTGTGTGTGTATATATATATATTTAATATATATATATATAGATATATATATATATATATTAAAAGCCATAAGTGCATCAGTGATATATTCTTGTGTATGTATTATTATACGTTTCAGTGTGTGCGTATAAAGTAGAGAGAGAGAGAGAGAGAGAGAGAGAGAGAGAGATACTACACAAAGTCATTGCCTTTTTAGACTAAAACTCTTACGATTAAATACACGACATCCTAATTATTTATTTCATAATAGATTGAGGTAGAAATACCTTTTTTGATGGTATTTTATCAAGATATATCTATTTATATCCTATGAAATAATTGCTATTTTCTTTCTTATAAATCTTGAAATATATAAATTATCAAACCTCCCGATAGGAAAGTTGATTTATTTATTCATTCCAAATCAATATTAGTAAATTCAATTTAATGAATGTTGAAAGATTGAAAAGGTCACCAGGTAGAAATCGTTTATGTTTTATTTTCCTTACCTAAGTTGATCTAATCGTGACTCAATTAATTTCTTACCAACGATTGAAAAATATTTTGAAAATTATTAATTGATGACGGAATTACAACGCTTGGTAAATATATTGTGTATTGATACATAATTAAATAATTAAATGCAAGTAAAAGCAATTGGGTTTTACGAATGAATTCAAATCCTTAGGTTAAGAAATAGTTCTTTTATTTCAGTGAAATTATGCAAGATATTCCTAATTTCCTTAGGTTTGCAGATAACGTTTTTCGTAACAGTGAATTATTTTAGGAAATTGTATTAATAGCTTGATTTTTTACAGACTGTTTATTCATATTCACCTCTACGTAAAAAAATAAAATATTTTGAAAATAATAGTAGTATCTAATATTTTCAAAGATTTCATGAAGGAATTGTGAATACCACCAAATAATTAGGCATAGCAAATGATAAATCATTGATCATTGGGATTAAAAGTAGCTAAAAGTCTGATAGATGCAATAGAAAAAGGCAGATTAATAACTTACTTTTCATGAACTGAACATTTTAAACTGGTAGTTTCCGATTTTTTTATTCTATTTCTTTAATTCTTTCTCCCTTTTATTTATTATTAGTCCTAAAAACCACGAATCAAATGATGTGTTGAAAACTTATTGATAAACATTCTTGAAACGAATCTGAGAAATAACGTTACATTCAGAAGTTCGTGATTGACACAGAGTTGAAAAAAATAATATTATGTCAATTTCTCATAAGCATAATTATGGTACACAATGTTACTATTTTGTAAAATGAGAGGGAGGAGGTATTTAGAGAGAGAGGAGAGAGAGAGAGAGAGGAGAGAGAGAGAGAGAGAGAGAGAGAGAGTACCCAAATGATGAAGAAGAGGGGAGGCAAAATGTTGTTAGAGGGGAAAATATATGAGATTATTAAGGGAGAAAATTCAGTGAGGGGAGGTCTATTTTTTGACAAAAGAGAGATATAACGGAACCGTTTTTTTTTTACAGGAAAGTTACGATTTAGCCTGAGAGAGAGAGAGAGAGAGAGAGAGAGAGAGAGAGAGAGAGAGAGAGATAATACAGCATAGTATATGATCATAGTAATTCCTTGATAAATATTTTTCTCATTTTTAAATGATTACATTCTTTTGGTGAACCAGTTCCTACAAATGAATCATCTCGTTGTTTTAGGTCGTTCTACAAATAGTATTGTTGACTAATGTATTTTTGCTACTATTAAATAAAAAGGCAAGCTATCATTCTAGCTATTATTAGTAAAGCTTGAATTGTTAATTCCATCACTTACTTGACTGATTTATCCACCCGTTGAGATACTACCGCTAGATAGTTATTGGGTCCTTTGACTGGCCAGACAGTACTACATTGGATACCTCTCTTTGGTACTGCTCATTTTGTCTTTGCGTATGCTTACACCGAATAGTCTGGCTTCTTCTTACCACATTTTCCTATGTCCTCATACACCTGATAACACTGAGATTATCAAACAATTATTTTCGCTCAAGGGGTTATACTACTGCAATATAATTGTTCAGTGGCTACTTTCCTCTTGGTAAGGGTAGAAGAGAGACTTTTGTTATTGTAAGCAGTTCTTCTTGAATGACACTCTAAAATCAAACCATTGTTCTCTAGTTTTGGTAGTGCCATAGCTTTTGTATCATGGCCTTCCACTGTCTTGGAATAGAGTTCTCATGCTTGGGGGGTACGCTCAGGCATGCTGATCTGTCTCATTTCTCTTCCGCTGGTTTCTTTAGGTTTTTATAGTTTATATGTGAAAGATCTAATTCAATGTTGTTACTGCTCTTGAAATATTTTTTGAATGTTTATTCTTCTCCACGGTTTATTTTTTTCCTTATTTCGTTCCTCACTGGGCTATTTTTCCCTGTTGGAGCCCTTTGGCTTTGGGCCATCTTGCTTTTCCAACAAGGGTTATAGCCTAGCTTGTAATAATAATAATAATAATATAATAATAATAATAATAATAATAATAATAGAAATATAAATGATAATAATAATATTAATATCATTACTTTTATTTTTACTCTCGTACTGTTAAACTTCATTATTTTAGCAGTATGACTCAATTACATAAAGGTTAATTTGATGAAGGTTGCAGGGAAATTTTCTAATTAAGGATAGGTTGTTATTAGAATTATGCTTTAAATAAATTTGTTCCCTTCATGGGTCCTGTGACAAATTCCTTTCATACATCGTCTATTTTTTTTTTAATCGCCTTCAAAGAAGCATTTACAACAGGGAAAATTAGTGATTACAAAACATATTTGATAATGATTTCAATAAAGATAGAATGTGTGTTCTCTTACTCTCCATGTAATTTACTGAATACACACGCATACGCACACACACACACACACACACACACATATATATATATATATATATATATATGTGTGTATATATATATATATATATGTATATATACTATATATATATAGTATATATAGATAGATATTATTTTGTCGTAAGTGACAAAATCACTGAAACCACAGGTTATAAGAGAATGTGAGAGACCGGCATAGATATCACTATTCAAACACCATGAAGTTTTGAGGTGAGAATGTGTATATAACGTTTGAAATTACGTTCGAATCTTGCATCCTTGTCATGGGAGCTGGATGACAGGAAGTGAATTTCTCTCGGTTAAAGAAAGAACTTGCATATTTGATACATTTATTTTTGACGGACAAAGAGAAATACTACAACTCCCTCCTACCCTGTACTTCTCTTCTTATCCCCTCCCTGTTTCTATTAAAAAAAAAAAGGCAAGTTCTGGCATTCATTAATGACAGAAACCCCCACCCCCTTGTTCGCCTCTCTCACTCTCTCTTTCTCTTCCCTCGTCTCTTTACATTCGTATTTTTGTATTGCTACAATGACAAGGCATTAATTAATGGGCCTTGTTGTACAAAACATCCGAGCTATATCAATTGACACCTATTGGGATGATGCAAATACCCGAGAGGTTCTCTCTCTCTCTCTCTCTCTCTCTCTCCTCTCTCTCTCTCCTCTCTCTTGGTTTATATTGCAAAATGTAAAAGTGATCAGCTAGGAAGGTTAAGAAAATCTCATATTTTTTATATTATGTGATTTGATTTTAGCATTGAAAATGTTACTTTTATATTTTGATTATGTGTTTCTGAAAAAACTATTAACTGAAAGTAGATTTAATATGTGTATATACACATACATATATATATGTATATATACATACATATATGTATGTATGTATGTATGTATATATGTATGTATGTATATATGTATAAATACTGTATATGTAATTAATAATTAGATGCAATGATTGATCAATTTCAGATTGGTAAGTGAAATGTGGTTGGATGTTCCCGTGGAGTTACTGAATATTTGCTATCTATTTTCATTTTCGTTTCAACGCTAAGTTACAATTTTAGATATTGATGATATTAATTCAGCTATTACGTTATATGTTTAATTCAAATTAGAAGATATTTCAGTCTTAATAAGCCAAGAAAACTTCAGTAAGTGAGCATTAATCTTAAGCGTGTTCCGTTTGTATTATTATTATTATTGCTTGCTTAGCTACAACCCGTAGTTGGAAAATCAGGATGCTATAAGGCCAGGAGTTCCAACAGAAAAAATAGTCCAGTCAGGGAAGGAAATGAGAAGATAAAAAACAAAAGATGTTTAAGAATAATAACATTAGAATAAATCTTTCATATATAAACTATAAAAATTTCAAAATAACCAGATGAAGAGAAATAATATACAGTAGAAGTAGTATGGCTGAGATTACCTTCAAGCAAGAGGACTCTACTCCAAGACAGTGGAAGACCATGGTACAGAGTCTATAGCACTACCAAGACTAGAACACAGTAGTGTGATTTTGGAATGTCTTTCTAGAAAAGCTGCTTACCATAGCTCAAGTCTCTCTTGTACCCTTACCAATGCAGCAGTTTGCACATGAGATGTTATTTTTGTTATATAAAGATATAGATATCTGTGATTTTAATGTTACAAGTGATTAAATATTGTGAATGTTATTCTATAACTAACTTAAAGTTATAGATGTTAATTGTGATTGTAGTGTTTCAAGTGATTAATTATTGTGAATGTTAATCTATAACTAAATTGGAGAAAGTTATTGATGTCTGCTGATATTGTAATGTTTCAAGTGAATAAATATTTTGAATGTTAATCTACAGTATAACTAACTTGGGAATGATAGCTACTTTTGTCATATTTTGTGAACGCGTGTCCGTATTTGTCTATCTCTGAAACACATTTCCTCCATCCCTGACTCAGCTGACACTAATTCGATATTTATTTCGCCTTCCCTTCACTTCTTTCCTCTTCCTTCCTTCCCCGATGGAAATTCAGGTGACGTGTGCGCGACAGATTCCTCCACACGTCAGCACAACCGACCTTCGTTCCTTCTCGCTCTCTTGTCTTTCCCTTTCTGCTCTTTTTTACAGCACCCCCTTCCTTTCTCTCTCTCCTCTCTCTCTCTCTATCTCTCTCTCT
>NC_090742.1:76070046-76080046 GCF_036898095.1 Palaemon carinicauda | reverse complement strand
CTTCCTCTATGGAAGTTTTCATAATAGAAGACTTATTTTCAGTCTTCGTCTATTGAAAAGACTTACTCAGACCAGCTTTATAGAAGAGCCCTTCTCAGTCTTTCTTCATTGTAGAATCCTTTTCAGACTTTTTTTATTGAATAATAATTTTCAGTCTTCTTTGAAGAATCTTTTTCAGTCTTTATTGAACAGTTCTTGTGTCTTTCTTCATTCTTTCTTTATTAAGGATTCCTTCTCAGAATGTCTTTATTGAAGATTAATTCTCTATCACCTAATATCCATCTGCTGACAGAGATATTTTATAACTCATCAGTTGCATCAATTAAAAAAAATTATACAGTATGTTCTTTTCGGTATTTTATATAATTTCGAGGCCTTTGAAGATTTGTTCAAGCCATAAACAAAATTTAGATTAAGATAGAAATCACCATTTTTCAAATCATCACTCTGTATCACAATTTAACTCTGTTTCTATGTTCAGCAATCAACAGCTTTCACACTTAACCAAATAGTGATGTTTTCTAATACTCGTGTTCGAATCTCACACACGAAAAGGTAACTTAAATATCTTTAAGGTCCCCAGCAGTATTGAAAAAACATATAGAAATAAATATTTTCAAGAAAATGTAACTTTAAAATCTTTAAGGTCCCCAGCAATACTGAAAAACATATAGAAATAAATATTTTCAAGAAAATAAAACTTTAAAATCTTTAATGTCCCCAGCAATAAAGAAAAACATATAGAAATAAATATTTTCAAGAAAATGTAACTCAAAAATCTTTAAGGTCCACAGTAATAAAGAAAAACATATATAAATAATTTTTTCAAGAAAATATAACTTTAAAATCTTTAAGGTCCCCAGCAATAAAGAAAAACATATAGAAATAAATATTTTCAAGAAAATATAACTTTAAAATCTTTAAGGTCCCAGCAATAAAGAAAAACATATAGAAATAAATATTTTCAAGAAAATATAACTTTAAAATCTTTAAGGTCCCAGCAATAAAGAAAAACATATAGAAATAAATATTTTCAAGGCGATTATTGCTGACATGTAAAGAAATATGATCAATAAGATTGTCAGCCATCTAAAATATGGCAAGAGTCCGAGGAAATTTATTTTTTTAGAAATTTTTTGTGTAGGCAATACAACATAGAATGTCATTTAGATTATCAAAATCCTCGAGAAGTAGGTTAGAAAATACACAAAAAAAAAAGGAGGAAGAAACTACAACAATATCCTCAAGAAATCACTTACAAAATCACACAAAAATATGGAAAAAACAACAAAAATATCTTTGAGAACTCACAAAATACACGAAAACGGAGGAAGAAACAACAACAATATCCTTAAAGTCCTTTAAAAAATACACAAAAAAAGGATGTAGAAACAATAATATCCTGGAGAAGTCACTTACAAAAAATATAAAAAAGGAGGAAGAAACGACAATAGTATCTTCTAGAAGTCACTTAAAAATTACACACACGAAAGGAGGAAGAAATAACAATGATATCCTTGAGAGGTCACTTACAAAATATAAAAAAGTGGTACAAACAACATTAATATATTCTAGATATAACGAGGGGAAAAAAAATTCTAAAGACGGAAAAAAAGTGTGTAATTCCATTTCGCATCAACATTTAGGATTACAAAGGTTGCAAGGTTCAGCCTCCCCTCTCTCTCGGCTCCTCTCATCAACATGGAGGAGTAATTGTGATCCTGGAGAGCCATTTGGCGATGCACTAAAATTGCATTGTTACCACGGCTTCGTCAGACTACATGAGGAGAAGCTGTCTTTGGCCTTTTCCTTACGCTGAGGACCTTTTCAAGATGGACCCGAACACAAAAGTTCCATTTCTGCACATTTCTCTCTCTCTCTCTCTCTCTCTCTCTCTCTCTCTCTCTCGTAAATGGAAAAAAATATGAATCTCAATCCATGGTCGTGTCTGTGTATGCATGTATGTATGTATGCATATATATATATATATATATATAAAATTTCAGTCAGTCACCTAGATATTCATATACATACATGCATAAATACACACACACACACTCTCTCTCTCTCTCTCTCTCTCTCTCTCTCTCTCTCTCTCTATGTATATATATATATACATATATATATATATGTGTGTGTGTGTGTGTGTGTGTGTGTGTAGAGAATGAGAAAGAGAGAACGATTCCGATAACCTCTCCATTCTCCGGATTCCGTGAAGAGTTATTTCAGCCTTTCAGCTTCTCTAGGGCCATTCTGATTATTTTCTTTCCGTTCGCTGCCTCCCTTTTTCTTTTATTTTCTTTTTCTTTCATTTGTCTCCTTAAAACGGGGCAAGGCTGAAGGCCCCCGGTAAGTGTCCTCGTGCCGTCGGTGCATTGAATCCAACTAAGGCTTCATTACTCCGAGAATTCTGACGATGATGGAGGAGACTACTTGCGAGGCAGGACGCTTTTAGACTCTTCTTCAGGAAGGAGAGAGAGAGAGAGAGAGAGAGAGAGAGAGAGTTTACCAGACACAGAAACTGACTGACAGAGAGAGAGAGAGAGAGAGAGAGAGAGAGAGAGGAAGGCTCATTAGGTTTCCTTGTGATATGCTAATTTAGTTAGTTTAAAGGGGTAGAGTTCCATTATAATATTAAGATATTTGATTAGGTCTATATTTATGTTTTTTAATGTAAGTATATGTACAGTCTAATGGCTCTCTCTCTCTCTCTCTCTCTCTCTCTCTCTCTCTCTCTATATATATATATATATATATAAACATATACATAATGTGAGAGAGAGAGTGTGTGTTTTCTATTCTCTTATGTGTATGTGTATATATATATATATATATATGTGTGTGTGTGTGTGTGTATCTGTGTCTGTGTTTTCTCTTCTCTCCTTTTTGTGTATACTGTATGTATATGTATATGTATATGTCTGTATGTGTGTGGACCATAAAATGATTCCGTAGAAAAATGGATAATAAAAGCACCCATTACAAAAAAAAATTCTCAACCGTAACGGTTTCAGAGTGAACTGCAAACCGTTCATATTGTGCAATGCTGTTCAAAAAGTTTTAATGAACTGAATAACAAATGGGAGGGGCAGCGCTTTGGTTATTCCCCACCAAAGAGAATTTCTACAATCGAAGGGATATGGACACGTCCTTCCCCTCTCGTAAACCCCCACCCCCCCCTCTACTCTTCCCCTTCCCCAACAACACTCCATTCTCAATGGTTGGGATGGATGGGATTCCAATAGAGGAGAGAGAGAGAGAGAGAGAGAGAGAGAGAGACAATGAAGATAGGATTTATATATACTGTATACATATATATATATATATATATATACATATATATATAAATATATACTGTATATATATATAAATATATATATATATATATATATACATATATATATATATATATATAATACCATTATAATGATCATTCAATATTTTAGTGTTGTCCCCTAAAACATTAACAGCATATTTCCAAATATATTGTCTGTATGTGTGTGTATAACACACACACGTGCGCGCGCGCGCACACACACATATATATATGTATATATATATATATATATATATACACGCACACACGAAGGAGGATAGAGAGAGAGAGAGAGAGAGAGAGAGAGAGAGAGAGTCCTAATAAAAGCAATTGCACAAACTATTAAATAGCCAAAGATTGTATTAGCACTTTTTTGGGCGAATGTAAAGTCGTGTACGCTTTGCGTAAATTGATTTTCTCCAGTAATGGAATGAGAATAAGTTTCTCCATTAAAATCCGAGGGTTTTGTTCGATAGTGTCGGACTGAAAGATTGTTTAGAGAAAGAACCGTCCATATAATAGCACCTCCAATGGAGAGAATGTAAAATGTGGCTGAATGTGAAATCTATATCAGGTCTAATGCTGTGATTCGTTTGAAAAAAGTACCTCCTCTTTTTTTTTTTTTTTTTTTTTTTTTTTTCTTGTGATGTTGCATTCTGGGCGATCATCTCCCCGATATAATAAAGAGCAAGTGTCTTGCTATATATAAATATATGATATCCTCTATTTAATGAGGAGCATGTGTGTCTGGTTATATAAATTAGTTATATATATATATATATATATATGTATATATATATATATATATATATGTATATATATACATTTATATGTGGAATCTGATTCCCCATACATAATATAGAGCAAGTGTCTGTATATATATATATATATATATATATAAATTTATTGTCACGCCCAGTTCTCTCTGTTCCTATTAAGGGGAGAGAGTGTAGTCATACCCTGGTGAGAATTGGTGTGTGTGCTTATCTATCTAATTATTTAGCCGTCCATTAACGCATCGCTTACACTATCGGTGAAATATTAGGAAAACATTTCTGCTACAACATTACAGAAAGACAATGTTTTTCCCAAAAATTTTCCTTCAATAAGAGAAAAGCTAATGTTGGTAACGCGTGTCACAACCTCCTTGCGCATATCTCTTGAGCATTCACATGCGCGCGCACAAGCGACTATGCGTACGCACAAACGACTGAACGTGCTTATACAAATTCATAAAATGCACCCATTAACAAGTGGTGTAACACACCTCGTACCAAAACTTCTAATATTAGAAGAAGAAGAATATCTCTTACGTTACCTTGTGATAATCAAATTAGGGTAATGAACGTAACTTAGACGCGGATCTTTCCCGTATGTTTATTTTTTCCCCATTTCCGAGAAAGACTGATTAAAATTTGCATAATAATATCTAATTTACAGTCGCTTTGTTCTTCTGAAGAGGGCTGTCTCATTGCTGAAACATATGTGCTGACTAGAATTGTTACAGTACTCTCTCTCTCTCTCTCTCTCTCTCTCTCTCTCTCTCTCTATATATATATATATATGTATATATATATATATATATATATATATATATTTATATATATATATATATATATATATATATTTATATATATATATATCTATATCTATATATATATGTGTGTATGTGTTTGTTTGTTTATTTTATATATATACATATATAATTTTATTTTTGTATGTGACTTTGTGACTTTGCGAATGGGTTATTTTTCAATTGCGTATCCTACGTCTCTACGTTAAATACAAAATAACCGCTGCCATATTTATCCGTATCAGATTCAGGGGTGAACCTAAAGTACACTTCATACGAGGACCTTTTTTTATCAAATTTGTTTACAGCAAATCTGTACATATTTAAGTTTGCACTGCTTTTCAATTACAAATATTAATGAGTTTTTTTCACTCCATTTAGCAACATCAACTTGACATATAGCCTTGAGAGGTTTATAATTTTACCACTCATAACTTACTTTTCAATGCTCTCCGTTATGAAATTTTTCAACCTTCAGTAATTTACTCCTCAAGACTAAACATACATTTCTTCGATATTCTGGTGGTTGATAAAGGGATGAAGATTTACCAGCAGTCTAAACATATATTTCTTTGATATTCTGGTGGTTGATAGTGGGACGAGGATTCACCAGCACACAATCTAAACATATATTTCTTTGATATTCTGGTGGTTGACAAAGGGATGAAGATTTGCCAGCACACAATTTAAACATACATTTCTTGGATATTTTGGTGGTTAATAAAGGGATGAAGATTTACCAGCTCACGATCTAAACATACATTTCTTGGATATTTTGGTGGTTAATAAAGGTATGAAGATTTACCAGCACACAATTTAAACATACATTTCTTGGATATTTTGGTGGTTAATAAAGGTATGAAGATTTACCAGCACACAATTTAAACATACATTTCTTGGATATTTTGGTGGTTAATAAAGGGATGAAGATTTACCAGCTCACGATCTAAACATACATTTCTTGGATATTTTGGTGGTTAATAAAGGTATGGAGATTTACCAGCACACAATCTAAGCATACATTTCTCGGATTATTTTGGTGGTTAGTAAAGGGATGAAGATTTACCAGCACACAATCTAAGCATACATTTCTTGGATATTTTGGTGGTTAGTAAAGGGATGAAGATTTACCAGCTCACGATCTAAACATACATTTCTTGGATATTTTGGTGGTTAATAAAGGTATGAAGATTTACCAGCACACAATTTAAACATACATTTCTTGGATATTTTGGTGGTTAATAAAGGGATGAAGATTTACCAGCTCACGATCTAAACATACATTTCTCGGATATTTTGTTGATTAATAAAGGTATGAAGATTTACCAGCACACAATCTAAGCATACATTTCTTGGATATTTTGGTGGTTAGTAAAGGTATGAAGATTTACCAGCACACAATCTAAGCATACATTTCTTGGATATTTTGGTGGTTAGTAAAGGGATGAAGATTTACCAGCTCACGATCTAAACATACATTTCTTGGATATATTGGTGGTTAATAAAGGTATGGAGATTTACCAGCACACAATTTAAACATACATTTCTTGGATATTTTGGTGGTTAATTAAGGGATGAAGATTTACCAGCACACAATTTAAACATACATTTCTTGGATATTTTGGTGGTTAATAAAGGTATGAAGATTTACCAGCACACAATTTAAACATACATTTCTTGGATATTTTGGTGGTTAATAAAGGGATGAAGATTTACCAGCTCACGATCTAAACATACATTTCTCGGATATTTTGTTGATTAATAAAGGTATGAAGATTTACCAGCACACAATCTAAGCATACATTTCTCGGATATTTTGGTGGTTAGTAAAGGGATGAAGATTTACCAGCACACAATATAAACATACATTTCTCGTATATTTTGGTGTTTGATAAAGGGATGAAGATTTACCAGCGCACAATCTAAACATACATTTCTTGGACATTCTGAAGCTATTTATCATACATTAATAGTTATACTTATCACTAAAAACAACAACTCAAGGAAATATTTCCTACAATGACCATATTTCCTTAAGGTCTCTACAGTAGATTCGATATATTTTCCCCTCACTGAGCTTCGTATCGAAACAATCGGTGCCGTGGATTTTGGGCTGAACCATAAACCATTCGCTAAACGACTGTCACATGACTTCCATAGTTTATGTTATATTTATTCCCATACGTTATCTCCTATAGATCATGGCTGCAGTGTACGCTTAGATCAATAAATTTCCAAGTTTGTTATTGTTTACTGGGACTATACTGATTGATAGATGGCTAGAATGCAAGCGCCCTTCTTTTTGTAAACAAGCGATATTTAGAGGATGGGTATCCGGATTGCTTCCAGAGGACTAAAGTATTGTGGTTCAGCTTTTCCGGTGGGTTATCTGGAGCCACCACAATAAAGGAAGGTTGTTTATTTTATAGTTTTAGGATAGTTATATATATATATATATATATATATATATTTAGCATATATACATATAAGTATACAGCACACACACACACACACACACACACACACACATATATATATATATATATATATTGTTTGTGTACGCGTGGGAGTTCATATAAGTATGTAATTTTAGGTGTAATCATTTGCTTTCTTGATTAATTCCATCTCGTACTCGATCATAAATAAATAAAAGCAATTTCATTTGCACCTATATGGAATATAAATATCTGGTTTGAGAAAACATGTTGATGACTTTTCCTCCTTCCGAAGACAGAGCTTAGACCTGATAAATCAGTTCTAACAAGACAAATAGAAATGATGTACAAAGAGAGAGAGAGAGAGAGAGAGAGAGAGAGAGAGAGAGAGAGAGATTGAGATTAAGACGAATAAGCAAACCACTTATAATCTCCAGGTAGCTCAACAAGAATATTGCAACTAAGACGCAGGAAAGCAAAAATTACCAATTGCTATCTTATTTCCTCTTTATCTCCGGCACTTCCCCCAGAAGAAATGCCGAAATAAAGAGAATGTGAAAAGAGCCTCTAGCTGCCCCCCCCCCCCTCTCCCCCCAGCTGAATTGGCCATTATAGCTTCGAATGTTTTCCGTATTTGCACTCGTCCAAGATAAATGGATCATTGTCTAAGACTCTAATGACCTCGGTTTCCGGCGCTCTCACCTTTCCCAGTTTTACTCATTTAAATGTATGGTATTAGTCCAAACAACAACTCACCCCCCCCCCTCCCTCCCTCCCTCCTTCTATCTCCTCTTCTCCCTCCACTCTAACCCCCCAACTTCCCTCTTCCCTAAACCCCCCCCCCCCGCACCTCATCCAACCCAGCCCTAGGAATAGGAATTACCTCTGCCACCAACTGTTTTGTTTTACAGCCTCTTTCCATTGTTATTATTACCTTTCGCCGTCCTTTTTAATCCTTTTGTTATGAAAGTTTTCGAGCGGCAACTGAAATATTAAAATGGTGCTTCATTCTTTTTTTTTAGACCTCCCTAAACGTTTTTTGTGAGTCTGTGTGTGTGTGTGTGTGTGATCGTATGCTTATACATGTGAGCATTGTGACAATAGCAGGCATCGGCGCTAAGGCGTGTCGCTTCTCCTGTGTATTGTGAATCCCTTTTTAATTCGGGGACATGTTTTGGATGTCGTACGCTACTCGACGTTAGGCAGTGAGTCGCTATATCACACACAGGAATTCATTTTTTTATTTCCTGGACAAGTTTATTGATCTTTTGTACAAACATATTCAGGATCCTTTCTCTTAGGGGGCTTCGTACTTTGATGGGTAACAGTTTAAGTCTCTCTCTCTCTCTCTCTCTCTCTCTCTCTCTCTCTCTCTCATAAAGCTTTACATAAACACCGTGTTTAATTATTAACAATTTTTTTTATAATGTATGTTACGACTCGGTGTTGAATCTTTATTTCTGTGCAGATTGAATTTCAATATCCCAATATATATATATATATATATATATGGTATCTACAAAGACATCAAAATTATGTGTACATTGGATAGAGAGAGAGAGAGAGAGAGAGAGAGAGAGAGAGAGAGAGAGATGTGCGTGTGCCTTTGTTAACATAATCCAGCTTTGTGTATTCTAAGAAAAAATGAGAACTAACACACCTTCCTTACCAAAAAAAGACATGACGAAATAAAAAACAATGTTAGCGTGACGTAAAAGAACATTACCTGAGTACGTGTAGATTTTCTGTTTAAAAAATCTTTTTTTATTTTATCTTTACAGACAGATATTTTTTCATCACTAGAAAATCGGTATTCCTCCGATAACACGGGTTAGGTTGGAAACGATTTTTTCTTCCCATCTTTTGACGAGCTGTGGAATTCTGTACTTGCGTTGGTGTTTCCCTGAATATTATTACCTTAGTTTTTGATTTGTGGTGGGAGAACTTACGTCTTCTTCGTCGTTCCTTTTCGCTTATTCGTGTTTCCTTCTTCATCGTCCCTTTTCACTTATTCGTGTTTCCTTCTTCATCGTTCCTTTTCACTTATTCGCGTTTCCTTCTTCATCGTTCCTTTTCACTTATTCGTGTTTCCTTCTTCATCGTTCCTTTTCACTTATTCGTGTTTCCTTCTTCATCGTTCCTTTTCACTTATTCGTGTTTCCTTCTTCATCGTTCCTTTTCACTTATTCGTGTTTCCTTCTTCATCGTTCCTTTTCACTTATTCGTGTTTCTTCAGATCCGCGTTAGGAAAGGGATTAGATTGACACTTCTATTTTTAATAGTCGATCATAGAAAAGAATATATTAAAGAACTGTTGCTTCGTATAAAAATATTTTTAAGTTACGCTTGAAATATTTAATTTTTATTATTTTTATTTATGAAAAATGTATTGATCTAAGCATGCTCATAAACTTCTATGCTATGAATGATGCAAGAAGGCATAAATGAGTAAGGGGTAAATGATTAATTTATTGAAGGTTGTGGAATAAATTATGTGATCTGAATAAGTATTTTCTAGTCATTGATTAAAATCCAGGACATGAAATAATTTAGGAGAATATCCAATATACACTATACTTTAAATTTTTATTTATGTAACAGTATGTGTAACCCAGAAATTTCTATTCATGTAAAAGTATTTGTAACAGAAACTTTTATTCATGCAATAGTTTTTTG
>NC_090742.1:76042546-76065046 GCF_036898095.1 Palaemon carinicauda | reverse complement strand
AGTCCTAAGAAATACTAGATTCTCTCTCTCTCTCTCTCTCTCTCTCTCTCTCTCTCTCTCTCTCCTTTGATCTAGGCCTACGTCTGTGTTGCCTTGCAACCTTGTTAATGATTCCTGATATCTAACTAAGAGAATGTTTGTAACATTTTTTTCTCCGTTCGCCATGCTGTAGATCACATGTCATTCTGTTTCAGACTAACCTCACATATGTAGCTAGCTAAAGAAGAAGAAAAAGAAGGAATAGAAGGAGACGTAGGTAGGTGGAGGGATATTGGGAGGGGGGGAGGAGGAAGGGGTGAAGGTAGTGAGGAGGAGAAGGAGGGGGGAGGTAGGAGAAGGAGTAGGAGATTGACTCTGGCACTGCATGACACGGAGGTGCCACGCGTAGGTTGACGACCCCTGGCCCCCAACGATGTTTGTAAAGAACAGCCGGTGTTCGGAACTGTTGTCCGGACAGTGCCCCACGTCGTTACGTAGTGCCCCGGAGTCACTAAGCCTCGGACAACGCGACATTTTGATGTAATAACACCGTAATGTTGCGACGAAGAAGTAACTCGAGCCAGGTTTTGGAGTGCTGGGACCAGATCAATACGCGACGGGCCAGACCTGCTGGAGCTGTTAAGTCCCCCCCCCCCTCCCCCTCACCCTCCCCTACGTACACGTTTCCCTCCCACATGAACACCCTGCCACCGGCCTCCCCTCCCGTCTTACTTTCCTCATTCCACATACACATAAACACACATGTATCTTAACACTTTTGTGCATTCCCACAAGCACGCTTTATAAACACGTAGGCTGTGCAGCGTTATGTTCCTTCTCTCTCTCTCTCTCTCTCTCTCTCTCTCTCTCTCTCTCTCGTAAATATTCTTGTAGAATGTCGTGTTCCTGTGCTTAGGCCTTCCCACGTAATCGCGCCATAATGTTGTTCTTCTTTTCTCACATGTGGAGGTTTCTCAGCGCTTCTGTAATGTGGCGGCCTTTTCATATAATTACATTTGAATTTCTCTCTCTCTCTCTCTCTCTCTCTCTCTCTCTTCTGTTATAGCTTTCTTTTTAATGGATTTCATGCATCTCTCTCACACCCCTACATCATCATAGCTATCCTTTTAGTTGGTCTCTCTCTCTCTCTCTCTCTCTCTCTCTCTCTCTCTCTCTCTTTATATATATATTCCACCTCGTTATCGCTTTCTTTTTAGTTGGTTTCATGGATCTCTCTCTCTCTCTCTCTCTCTCTCTCTCTCTCTCTCTCTCATTTCGGCAGGTGTTCCTTTTCCTCCTCCTCCAGATCCCTTTCTCTCCCGCACCTTCAGCAGCATGTGTTGCCTTCTGCTGGCCTGCCAACTCGACGTGCATTTTCCCACAGCTTGTGTGTATTTGTTCATTGACCCGTTGTGTTGCAGGCCCTTTTTTTTTCCTCCCTCATATTTTTGGGCAAGAGTGTGTGATAATGGGCTTATCTCAATTTATTTTATGGCAGCATCAAGGCTTATTTGATGTGACGTCATTTTCAGTGGTCTTTCGCTCGACCTCCTACTCTTGTGGCTTGGGGGTGCCGGTGGCCCTTCAAGGCTCTATTGATATGATTGGGTAATATTCTGGCGTTTAAGATAATTTTCTATTCACTAGTCGCATATAACATATATATATATATATATATATATGTGTGTGTGTATATATATATATATATATATATATGTGTGTGTATATATATATATATATATATATACATACACACACATGCGGACAACCACACACTGTATGGAAGGACGAGTCAAGGGCTTCTGTTCTGCAGTGGACTAGTAAAGGCTGATGATGATGATGATGATATGTATATAATACTTATAAAGATAATTGTACATATATGTTTAAGTGTATATGTATACATGGATGTCTATATATATACACATGTGTATGCATATATATATGTATACATGTATATATATTTATATATACACACGTGTATATATACCTATACATATATATATATATATATATATATATAAATAAAAGGTTTTCCCGCCATGCATCTTTTTCACTCCCTGGGGATTGCTACTAGAACAGTACTGAGTTCTCATTAAGTCCTTTGGGGAGCAAGTGCTGGTAATAATTTACAACTGTGTGGAGTTATTTGGGACTCGGTCCTAGAAGTCTCGGCTAAGTACTCCCCACTCTACCATGATGCTTACTGGCCACTCTATGAATTGCCTGGGTGATAGCGCCGTGTCTTTTAGCTACCAAGAGGTGTGTATATATATATATATATATATGTGTGTGTGTGTGTGTGTATATATATATATATATATATTTATATATATATATATTGTGTGTGTATGACTGGGTATGTATGTGTATATATATATATATATATATATGTAGGTAGAAGGTTGACCAGGGCACCAGCCACCGGTTGAAATACTACCGCTAGAGTGTTATTGCGTCCTTTGCCAGGCCAGGCAGTACTACCCTGGATCCTTCTCTCTGGTTTCGGGTCATTTTCCTTTTGCCTACACATGCACCGAATAGTTTTGCTTATTCTTTATATATTCTCCTCTGCCCTCATACACCTGACAACACTATGATTACCAAACAATTCTTCCTCGAAAAAGGGGTTAACTACTGCAATGTAATTGTTCATTGGTTACTTTCCTCTTGGTAAGGGTAGAACAGACTCTTTAGCTATGGTAAGCCGGTATGGGAGAAGGACACTCCAAAATCAAACCATTGTTCTCTAATTTTGGGTAGTGCCATAGCCTCTATACCATGGCCTTTCACTATTTTGGGGTAGAGTTCTCGTGCTTAAGGGTACACTTGGGCACACTATTCTATCTTATTTCTCTTCCTCTTGTTTTTTAAAGTTTCTATAGTTTATATATGAAAGTTGTATTTTAATGTTGTTACTGTTCTTAAAGATTTTTATCCAATTTTTTCATTACTTTTCATGTAGTTTCCTTATTTCCTTTTCTCATTCGGCTATTTTCCCTGTTGGAGTCGTCGGGCTTATAGTATGCTGCTTTTCCAACTAGGGTTGTAGCTAAGCAAGTAATAATATATAACATATGTTTGTGTGGTTGTTTAAGGGATGTATGTATGCATATATGCTATATATATATATATATATATATATATATATATATATATATTAATAGTGTGTGGTTAGGGCATATATGTGTGCATATAAGCTAGCTATATATATATATATATATATATATATATATATATATAATGTGTATATATATATATATATATATATATGCTGTATATATGGATGTATGTATAAAGATTATATATAAATATGTGCATATATACTTACATGTGTTTTTGTGTGTTTAAGGGATGTATGTATTCATAAATGCTTGTATGTCAATAACTAATAGACCCATTTCCCTCCAATACAGTGTACTTCATATAATGACAAATAAATACAACACTGACCAGTGCTACATTCATACTATATAATTATTGGATCATGATGAACTCCCTGTGCAGAAAACTTACACGATATTAGCTTTTTCATGCACCCACCTAGAAGGCTCATCACCGTCTCCTCAAACTCCTTACTCACAAACCCCTTCACCGTGCAAGCCTTTAAGTTCTTCCTGGAATTACTGCGGGAACTTATAAATCCTTAGTATCCAACTATGTAGCAGTTGACTAAATTGGCATTCATAAAACCTCGCTAACGACCTTTATAGCTAGTTGCCTTCTAGTTATCGTGTTCTTGACTATAGTATTCATTATTATTTCCGTATGACACGCTTGGGGAGACCTTACTTGAATGAGGTATGAGATGGTTTGCATTAGTTTTGTTTGTAGCACGTATCTATGGTAATGGATGAGAAACTCCCAATAAAGTCCAACTATTCCCAAGAAGATTCAACTTAATACAAGCAAGATAAATATAATAATCCATTGGGTAAAGGGCTAAGCCAACATCGAGCTGAAGTAGATTTCTGCATATCGAGAGAAGGACTTAAAAGATATATGTTTTAGATTAAAAGGCGATTCCAAAAGAATTCTTAATGGAACCAAAGAAAAGTAAGAAATTATCAGGAGGCGACAAATCTCCTAATGAACTCAATCTTATTTCCCACCGTTATCCCTACATTAAGTTTTCGGTTGTCTGATGCCTCCTCTCTAATGAATCCTCTTCCACTAAACCTCTTCTGTCCATATCAATACTATAACAAAATTCCCTCGATTTGTGTTTGGAGACCCCAGGAATCATTCTACAATAATGTAGAAGAAATCCAAGATAATTAGGATGGTGAGCAAATTAATTTCCATGAATCAATGTACATGTTCATAATGTGAAGGTTACTCCTTTTCTTCATTGTGGTTTTTTGAGAGTGAATAGAGGTGGATTCTAATATCTGGTACAGCCTGAAATTTAAGTTATGGATATCAAATAATACCATATATGTAAGCAATAAGTTTTTCATCGGACTCAAATGCTAAAGTTTATAAGATATTTACTCCTTCAGTGTCTGTCAATCAGGTTTACTTATGAAGTTCCACTAGATTTATTATTTGTAAAGTCATGTCTTCACGTCTGTGACAAGTGTATAACTTATTTAGATACCTGCTAAAATGTTAGAGCAGTCCTTCATCAAAGCTAACTTAGTAAGGAACATAGCAAACAGCTAACTCTTGGTAGGGTTTTATGAAGAACGTTTAGCATGCAACTAGCTTAGTAACTAACTAACTCTCTATTTAGTCCCCAACTAGGATTAGTAAGGCTCCAAGTTTCTGATGCGTAAGTTAATACTGATAGGACCATCTGATTACATACTTTTCTTTTTAGAGAAAGTGGCATTTGGATTTCATAATCTTCGTTTGTTTACCAAAAGCTCTCCATCCTATGTTTATCGTTCTTTTAATTTCGGTCTCATGTCCCGGGGAACACTTACTGCCTGTCTCAAGTACGTATATTCTTTATCAGTCGCTAGAGGTTCGTCCATAAGTTCATAACCCTTGCTATTTCCAGCAAGTATTTTGAAGTGAGCATTGGTCTGTCACAGTCTACTAACTTGCATGTACGTAAAATTGTTTATTACAGTAGAGGCAAATTAAAATCATACGTAAAACGTCTAAAATTCTTCAATAGGGAGCCGTACTCATACCGCCTTGCTAGTTAGAAGCTTTTGACCATTGACAAAGTATTAAAGGTTTAATGGCCGCTCATGAATTATAGAGGCAAGGGGCAGTGGCATTGCCCTATCGAGTAGGACAATGCCCTAGAGACTGACCATATGTACATATGATTAGCGTCCAAGTCCTTTCTCCATCCAAGCTAGGACCAAGGAGGCCCAGGCAATGGCTGCTAATGACTCAGCAGATAGACCTATAGGCTCCCCCAAACCCCCCCCCCCTCCTTAGCTCACAAGGATGGTAAGGTTGCAGCGACCAAAGGGACCAACGAGTTTGAGCGGGACTCGAACCCCAGTCTGGCGTTCACCAGTCAGGGACGTTACGACATCGGCCACCAACCAAGCAAAGAATAATCCAGCAGTTATGATTTATATAATTTCATATACAGTGTCAGTATATAGAATGCAGGATCCATTTGATGTTGCATAGTGTAATTCTAATTGACTGCTGTTTTATAGGAAAGCATTCTACTGAGGGGTAATGATAGAATTTAGAATTTCATGTATACCTATTTTACTCCTTCATTATTCGTGTTAGTATAATCATTGCCACTATTAATAGTAGCACCAATTCCAATATAATAATAATAATAATAATAATTATTATTATTATTATTATTATTATTATCATTAATTCGATTTTCCCATTTCCCCGAGAATTCTAGCTTGCGTGATTTTTACTTAAACGTAAAAAGCATTTTAATTCCATTTTATAATTCATATTTAATGTTAATAACTTACTCCATAAATAAACGCTCATATTATTAAAACCTTATTAGTTTTTAACCAACAGAAAATATTCTGGAACAAGTTTTAAAATGTTGTTCAGCAAAAGTTGATGTTATAATCACCGTGGTAATGGAGAACTATATTTATTTTTCTCGTAGTCGACTGTATTCTCAAATGTTTATTTATTTACCGTCGATCTGTTGAAGTTGTCAGGAAGCATTGGGAGGCGTAGGTGCGTAACTCCTGCGTAAGAATATTTTTTTTTTTCTGTATGGAAAAAGTAAGTTATTTATTGAGTTCTTTTTAGCTATGAATTAATTTGTTTACTGCTATTGTATATTTGAAACGGGATAGATTGTTGTTTTTGTTATTATTATTATTATTATTATTATTATTATTATTATTATTATTATTATTGTTGTTGTTGTTGTTGTTATTATTTTATTCGTTCTAACTTTAAAAGAAAGCTATATATAAATTATATATATATATATCTATATATATATATATATATATGTATATATATATATATATATATATATATATATATATATGTATACATACAACGGTTGAAAGATATGAATGATTCGTTTATGATCGAGAAATTTGTCCCTTTAGTAAGTTCAGATCTAAAGAATGTGCCCAATTTGTACCAGCTTGAATAAATTACTAAAAGACTACCAACAAGAATGCGTTACAAAATGAATAACAGGTATAATGAGTTACAAAGAAACTTTCCCTATTCCCTATAATGTGTCACTAAGTAACTTCCAAGTAGTATATGTTACGAAGTTACTTTCATTCAGAATACGTTAAAAAGTGACGTGTGGTCAAAATGCCTTACAAGTGTATTTCAAAAAGACTACCAGTGAGAATATTTGGCAAAATGACTACCAGTAAGAAAATGTTAGAAAATGACTGTCAGTTAGCAAAAGTTACTAAGTGATTATAAGACAAATGCGTTACAAAGTGACTTCAAGCCTGAATGCATACAAATGGACTTCCTGCTACGAGTTAAAAAAGACTACCAGTAAGAATGTATAAAAAAAAAAATATATATATATATATAAAAGAATGCGTCACAAATTGACTACCAGCAAGAATGCGTTGTAATGTGACTACGAGCAAGAATCTGTTACAAGGGGACTGCCAGCAAGAATGGATTACAAGTGACTACCAGCAAGAAAGCGTTACAGTGTGACAGCAGCATAAATCTTTTTCAAAGCCTTTGGCCATACATAAAGGCCTCAGCGAAGGAATGTGGCAGGAAGGGATACCGTCATGAAAACCAGCTGAAATTATGTCACAACTGATTCTATATCTTTACGGCAATCTGATTACCAAGTTAGCTATAACAAACTCATAAGGGTTGTGGCAGCCTTTAGGAAACGTCCCTGCCTGGCAATCTGTTGGACGGGGGTTTGAGACCCGTTCAAGCTCGATACTGTAGTTTCTAGTGGTGTCTACATCCTCAACATCCTTGAGTTAAGGATGGAGGGCTTGGGGGAGCATATAGGTCTACCTGCAGTGTCAGCATCAGCTATTCCCTGACCCTCCCTGGCCTTAACGTGATGGAAAGGGTACTTTGAGCGCTGGTCATTATGTATATATGGTCAGTGTCTATGACATTACCCTGTCCCTTCCGTCTGCCATTCATGAGTCACCTTTAAACTGACCTTTAGAATAACTATATCATGATAGGCTTAGATGACAGCCTTGAAATGTGAGCTTTTTGCATTTTGTCTTGAGGCCTAAACGCGAGTTATTTTTAAATGGACTCAACTCTTTGCTCTCTTTCTCTAATATATTAATTGCTTAAAGAATTACGGCTGGACTTCCAAAGACGCCTAGAGACAGTGGACACAAACAATTGTAAAGGATAACAGTTTAAAATGAAAAAGACCAAAATGTTCTGTGTAAGTACGCATATAAATGTATATATATATATATATATATATATATATATATATATATATATATATATACATATGTATATATATATATATATATATATATATATATATATGTATGTATATATATATATATATATATATATATATGATAAATTTTGCACATTCAATTCTAAGTACAAAATACCTGAATTCGACAGGTATAAGTATAGTAGAATTGTCATTGACTTTTATCTTCCTTCGTGGCCGAATGGGTTAGTCACTGTCTATATAAGCTTGCCGACCAGGGTTCGATTCCCGGCCAGAGCCAAGCTCTTGTCTTTGTGAGATTTCGCCTGGGGCTCTGATCCCGAGGTCGTTAAGAGAATCCAGACATTAATATATCAAAATATATATGGCTTATTTGAATATGAAAAACACGTAAAAATGTGCAAAATTTATCATTAATTGAATGCCAAGTAACAAACTACCAATTAGCTACGATGGTGAAGATGGGTTGATTTCAATTCTAAGTACAAAATACCTGAATTCGACAGGTATAAGTATAGTAGAATTGTCATTGACTTTTATCTTCCTTCGTGGCCGAATGGGTTAGTCACTGTCTATATAAGCTTGCCGACCAGGGTTCGATTCCCGGCCGGAGCCAAGCTCTTGTCTTTGTGAGATTTCGCCTGGGGCTCTGATCCCGAGGTCGTTAAGAGAATCCAGACATTAATATATCAAAATATATATGGCTTATTTATATATATATATATATATATATATATATATATATATATATATATATATATATATATATATATATATATATACTGTATATGTCTGTGTGTGTAATTAACCATGGACAAGGTCTATTCAAATTCAAAAGGAACTAAGTCAGAAAACTTTCAAATGCATTCTTATGTCGCTTACTTATTAGATACTTCCCACCAAAGTACTTAAAAAAAAAAGTTAATCAAAATCACAAACCTTGACCACTCTTTTGTCTTATTAATACAGTCCTTTACTTTCATTTGCGCCATATTTAATGATGGATACTGCTTGATTAAAAAAAAAAAAACTTCATCCACAACTTTCTTTATATTATTATTATTATTATTATTATTATTAATATTATTATTATTATTATTATTATTGATTGCTAAGCTACAACTCTAGCTGGAAAAGCAAGATTCTCTAAGCTCAGGGGCTCTAACAGTGAAAATAACTCAGTGAGGAAAGGAAACAAGAAAAAAAAAAGAATATTCTAAGAACAGCAACACGAATACAAATATTTCCTATATAACTATAAAATCTTTAACAAAACAAAAGAAGAGGAATATGATAGAATAGTGTGTCCGAATGTTTTCTTAAGCAAGAGAACTCTAATCCAAGACAATGGAACACCATGGTACAGAGGCTATGGCATTACCCAAGGCTAGAGAACAATGGTTTGATTTTGGAGTGTCCTCCTAGAAGAGCTGCTTACCAAGGCTAAAGAGTCTCCTCTACACTTATCAAGAGGAAAGTAGCCACTGAACAAGTAGTGCAGTAGAAGAAGAATTGTTTGCTAATTTTAGTGTATCAGGTGTATGAGGGCAGAGGAGAATATATACAGAATAGGCTAGGCTATTTAAAGTTTATATATGAAATATTTGTTTTAATGTTGTTACTGTTCTTAAAATATTTTATTTTTCCTTGATTCCTTTCCTCACTGGGCTATTTTCCCTGTTGGGGGCCCTGGCCTTATAGCATCATGCTTTTCCAATTAGGGTTGTAGCTTAGCAATTAATAATAATATATATATAGGCAATGGGAAAATTAACCGTAACCAGAGAGAAGGATCCAATGCAGTACTGTCTGGCCAGTCAAAAGGCCCCATAACTCTCTAGCGGTAGCATTTCAACGGGTGGCTGGTGCCCTGAGCAACCTACTACCTACAGACTATTTATGAATGCAGAAGTGATTTGCTCAAATACATCCAGGAATTTATTTCATAAATATAACGACGGTGCATGCGAATTATTAATCTATATTTTCCTTCTCTGTGTGTGTGTGTGCTGAATTTACGTCAAGTAAATAGTGGGTGGAAGGTGGTATCTATAAGAGTAAATTGGAATGATTATAAGGCTCTAAATTCCTGCCGAAATTGAATGCAGCCGTTGCTATTCACGGACGCTATAATTAAATTTTATAACGATCGAGTTTATGATGACACAGCCCTCCCGTTTCAAAGGGTCCTCCACCCCCGCCCCCACCTTTCGTCATTCTCCCCTCCCCCCCTTGCCCACCTACCCTTCCTCGTTCTTGTCAAGGACGTCTCAATTCTGTTGGGTGTGACGGCTTCGGCGCGAACCAATGAATAACAAGTAATTGGATATCTTGGCTTCCATTGGCTGACATTCCGGAGACCGTTACAGTTTAAATTGAAAAGGAATTTTTGAATGAATATCTTGAATGTTGATTGGATGCCTCTATGAATGTCGTTATGTCCCCCATTTTTTTCTTCATGTACTTGATTAGTATTTTCTCCCCATTAAAGGTTGCGTGGTCCCTCCTGACGCTGGCTGCCGCCGGCGGCGGTTGGGTTTAAAAAGTTGTTTAGGTTGTTGGCGGTGGAGTACTTGAGGGAACTTGGTGGTTGGGTATTTTTGAGTGGAGATGATGACGACAACGATGATTTCGATTGTACGTTAGTCGCTATTTGATGATGACTTGCTCGCTTACGCTTTATTTTCGGCGCTGGTTGACGGCAATGAGTTTGTAATTTTAAATGATTTTCAATGGAGGTAATGAAGACGGTGTTGCTTTTAATGGCCATTTTCATTTTTTACTAGCTGTCAAGCGCACGTGACACTTCACACGGTCGCTCAGACAATGTTTTGTTTTCATCCCCGAGTGGATGGACAGCTTTCCCCCAGTTCGCTATTCCTTGTGGCATTGCTAAATAAGTCAGAGTGTCAGTTTGTGCTGTGATAGTGATCGCTCTTGATGACATAGGGGTTCCCGAGTCAATGGTAGACCTTAACCGTTTTAGCTTTGGTGTTATCTACCCGTTAACAGAAGCCATCAGCAGAGGGAGTGGCGGTGATGGGAACAGCAACAGCAGCATCAGGCTTCTGTTGCAGTTGTGGGAAATGATTGCTGTTAGGCTGATGGATACTGGTTGATTGCATGGAATGTGGGAAGTTGGTAAGTTTTAGGAACAACTTGGACGACGGTTTCATCTCTGATATTTCTCACGTGTCCTGTTTTTTAGAAGAGATTGAAAAGAGGAGATGGGAGTATTTGAAATCGTAACATTGCTGGTTAAGTGAGGTTTAACTTTTAGAGTTTGTATCTGTTTTTAAAAGCGGTATATGCTCTGGTTGACTTACAATTGCAAAATCAAGGAATAGACGTAGTATAATGAGTCTGCTGTAAAGCATAATTTGATGTTAGAGGTCAAATATATTATACGTTAAAGAATAATTTTCTTATAGGCAAGGAATAACTTAATGGCAATATATTTCGTGCGTGCTGAAGGTCCTCTTGCTTTAGTAGGCCTACATGATAGAAATGAAGAACGCACAAAAACTATACGGCATTACATTTTATCAATTATCTTTTATAGTGTACAATTAATTTTATATTTTTCCTACATATGTATATTTCATTTCATCGGGAAACATATCTAAATTCCTACACGTAACCTCCACCCCCTTCATGCGTATGTATGTGCAGGTGTATGTAATATGGCGATACTTTTGTTTCTCTCTCTCTCTCTCTCTCTCTCTCTCTCTCTCTCTCTCTCTCTCTCTCTCTCTCTCTATATATATATATATATATATATATATATATATATATGCTTGCCCAATATGATCTTTCCATCGCTAAAATGTACTAGTTTGTATAGCCAACGTAACTTATCGCTGTATCCATTACTACGACTACTCTCATCCGGGCCTTTTCAATGCAGGGCCCCGTACTTAACACATTCCTGATCGCCGTTTATTACTGCACAGGAGACCCTGTTATTTAGAGCAGTATTATTTGAAAGACTGGTGGGTTGCTGTGGCCTGATTGGTAACGTCTCTGCCTGGTGATCATCAGTCGGGGGTTCGTGTCCCGCTCAAACTCGTTAGTGCCATTAGTGTCTGCAACCTTACCATCCTTGTGAGCTAAGGTTGGGGGGTTTTGGGGAGCTTATAGGTCTATCTGCTGAGTCATCGGCAGCCACTGCCTGGCCCTCCCTGGTCCTAGCTTGGGTGGAGAGGAGGCTTGGGCGCTGATCATATACTATATGGTCAGTCTCTAGGGCATTGTCCTGCTTGCTATGGCAATGTCACTGTCCCTTGCCTCTGCCATTCATGAGCCACCTTTAAACTGATGCGATGAAATTATCTACGGTCATGGGAATGGCTAGAGCAAGGCCAATATATATTGGCCTTGGGCTAGAGAAGCCTTGTCCAATACTTCGTCGTTTACAGTAGGTGCATGCGTAGCTTGCGTGACAAGCACTAAAGAACGTTCTCGAACGTTTCGTGGCTCTCAGTTACTTGCAAGTGTATCATTGTTAATGTAATCGCCGCGATGAAATTATTATTGTCATTGGTGTACTAAACCGTAAAAAATATCGTAATGTTATATAAGGTTGAAATGACCAAGATTGGACCCGATCCTTCTAATGTACTGGAGGTCGGACTACGGGAACTTTATTCTTGAATACTTTGTCGGGGACAGTGGCAGGTGGTTAGAGAAGCACTAAAGTTAAATATCCTTAGGACCACCGGGATTACACGCATGTAATCTGATTATATTTATCATTTTTACTACAATTACTCAAAATACAACAAATGTAGCCGTTTCCAGTCCACTGCAGGATAAATGTCTGACATGTCCATATTCATGTCACTGATTTAGTCAATTTTCATCTACGCTGACCACTGCAGGTTGATGATGGTGGGAAGCTTTTGTCTGGTCGCTCTCGGCAAACCAACCTAGTATGGGTTTGCTGATCATAGCGATACACAAATCCTTTCATCATGTTAAAGTATCCTCACTCAAAATACGTATGTGTATATTGAACAAGAGAATAATGTCCTGAAATTATTTAATATCCTAATTATACAGTAAAATGCACTTTTAGGAAGACCAGAATAAATTAGACAAGATTATAGAAATTATAATTAAGCCTATTGGCAAACCGGAGGGATTTACCTGAGCTCATGAACATGAACTTGCATGATATCATTAAAGATTTGAAGGTTATTCTCGAATGGAATGAAAGCAAGATGCACCTGACCTGTCATTTTATTAATATACTCGAATGAACCAAACGAAGTTAACTCTTGGTGTAATTTTATTAGTCATGCGTGACAGGCAAGGGATAGTGACAGTGTCCTAGCAGGACAATGTCCTAGAGACTGACTAGGCAAGGGACAGTGACAATGTCCTAGCAGGACAATGCCTGAGCACGACAATGTCTTAGAGACTGACCAGGCAAGGGAGAGTAACAATGCCCTAGAGACTGGCCAGGCAAGGGACAGTGACAATATCTTAGCAGGACAATGTCCTAGAGACTGACTAGGCAAGGGACAGTGACAATATCTTAGCAGGACAATGCCCTAGAGACTGACCTGGCAAGGGACAGTGACAATATCTTAGCAGCACAATGCCTTAGAGACTGACCAGGCATGGAGAGGGACAATGCTCTAGAGATTGACCAGGCATGGACAGGGACGGTAATAGAATCTCTAGGAGTAACAATGTTAACACTTACTATCTTCTTTAAGGGGAAATAAAGTATAGGCAAGCAAACGTAAGTATCTATGTATTGGTGTGTATATGGGGTATATTGCTCGTCGCTTAGAAAAATATATGTAATATATATGTATATGTATAATATATATATATATATATATATATATATGTGTGTGTGTGTGTGTGTGTGTGTGTGTGTGTGTGTGTGTGTGTAAATGAGTAAAAGATAGCTTTTTACTTCCTAGAAGGCACTCTGAACATAAAGGTCTCCATTACATCCTCCATAGCCACTCCCTTCAGAGGAACATGGTGTAGTATGTATGTAGGTATATATATATATATATATATATATATATATATATATATATATATATATACTGTATATGTATATATGTATATACATATACATATATGTATGTATGTGTGTGTTGTGCATATGTGTATAAATATTTATTTGTATATATTTTTGTGAGTGGGAAGTAGAGCGAGAGATATATATACCTTATTTTATGGAATTGGACAGCTGTATTTGACATGAAGGGCAACTCGAGGGACAATTGAGGATGTGGTTTATTGTACGCATTATGCCTTTTCCTTTCCACCTATTTTCCTTTTTATAATGTTTATATTCATTTTTTATTTTCGGTAGCAACATGCCTTAGAAGGCATTTTATGATAAAGGTTTTGTTTTAATACTATTTAATTGCCTTTTTTTATGGAGTTTAACGCTTCTTATTTAACATAATGGCTGAGAGTGAAGAATATTAGTTTTTTTTTTAATGTGAAATAACATTTCCCCGTTATTTTGTTAATAATATACCTATTAATTACATTTGCTGATCTAATGGCAAGCTTTTTCAGGAGACATGCTTAATATCTTTACTCATCTCCCTATGTAATAATGAGCAGGTGTCTGGCTATGTATATAAATATATACTGTATATATATTCTTTCCTGTCAGGCTCAGAGGGAGAGGGAGTAGTCATAATCTGGTGAACGGAGAGGTACATTGGAAAACCACACTCCCACAAATTGTCAAGCCAGCAGTTGTAGTTAGGAAATAGGGAGGGTGGGAAGAGTAGAATGCCTGTGCCCGCATATCTATATAAATATTTAGAATATTTTCCAGTAGGATTTTACTTTTACAACTAGGGTTGCAGCTTGACCAAGCAATGCTGATGAAAAGTACTGCTTGAGCAACAACCAAACTTACGTACCACTGAGAGTAGACAGCAGCGTAGAGACAGAAAAGTACTGGTGGGGAGACAGTTCCTCTTTTTTAGCCCCCCAGCAACAAACCCCCCTCGAATGCATCCGAGTGTAGTCCCTCTGGCGAGTTATTCCTTCGGAGATGAATTTCCTTTGCGGTTTCTGTCGGAGTGATAGGAAATGTCAAATGTAAAATCCATAAAGTTGGGGAGTTTAGAGTAACAGAAAAGACATCTGAGAGAGGGGAGAGAAAAGAGAGAAAGAGAGAGATATGGAGAGTGGTAGGGGGAGAATAGAAAAAGACAGCCCTAAATGGACTTATCCTGGCTATTTGCATAAACTGCAAAAGCGTCCGCAATCGATTTAGCTCCGTGCGGAATTCCCCTGTGTGTGTGTATGACTGCGTATGTACGTATTAAGCACACAAGGTGTTTGCATACAAGGCAGGGAATGTGTATATATATCGGGAAGGAATGAAAGCCGGAGAGAGAGAGAGAGAGAGAGAGAGAGAGAGAGAGAGAGAGAGAGAGAGAGAGAGAGAGAGAGAGAGAGAGAGAGAGGACAGCCCGAGGGCAGAGTGTTCTTATTTATTTCCTCTCTTTTGCCAATGCAATTTATCCACCGACACCTATTGTACTCTGGCGAATGTTAAAGGGGAATTATTGTGCAGAATTCAGTGCATCCCCCTGTAGAATACCTCGTCCTTTCTGATTCAAGGGCGGGGAAATAAGTTTTCGGCGAAATGACATCGTATATCAGGAGGAGAGGAATTTCCCCCTTTGTCCTGAGATTTAGTTGGTGGGATTTCACGGGTTATTTGATTCATCTAGGTTAGGTTGGTGCAAAAAGAGGGGGGGGGGGAGGAACCTAGATATTTCCTCCAATGCTCTCCTCTATTCAATCTTTCCCTTCCCCCCTCGCCTCCCCCCTCCCCCGAAGTAATTAGAGTGCTTTATCCCCGAATTTTGCTGAAATCTCGCTGGTTGCGAATTAGCCGAGGAGCGTTGTTTTCTTTTCCATTTCTTAGCTGCGAAGTTGGTATCATTTTTCAAAAGCCGAAAATATGTAAGAATGCTTCATGAGAATTGTCTTCTCATAATTTTTAAATTTATGTGTGTATATACTGTATATATATATATATATATATATATATATATATATATATATATATATATATATATATGTATATATATATATTTATATATATACATATATATATATATATATATATATATATATATTAAACACATACGTATATATATATATGTATGTATATATATATAGATATATATATATATATATATATATATATATATATATATTTTATATATATATGTATATATATATTTTATATATATTATATATATATATATTTTATATATATATATATATATATATATATATATATATACAATGTATTTTTATGCATTTATAATATATGCACACAAATATATTTCATTCTGAGTGGGGATACCTTACCGTGATGAAAAAGTTTGTGCATTGCCGTGATCAGCTAAGTTATACTAGTCAGGGCCACCCTTACGAAGTTGGTTTGCTGTGAGCAATCAGACTAAAGTCTCGCACCATCACCAATCCGCAGTGGCCAGCGTGGTGATGAAAACTGGGCCAATCCCCGACATTATCAAGGACATGTCTGAGGCCGTTGTCCTTCAGTGGATATATATATATAATATATATATATATATATATATATATATATATATATGTATGTATATGTATATATATATATATATATGTATATATATATATATATATATATATATATATATATATATATATATATATATATATTTATATTTATGTGTATCAATGACGTAAAATAACTGAGCTAATTCTAAGTATGTGTTACTTATACTAGTTCAGGGGTTAATTATAGGTAAAATTTAGATAAAATGAAAATAGTCGTTCATCATTGCTTTATTGTATATATTTATACAATTATTGAAAAATTAATGAAACCCATTTCAAATGTATTCACATAGTAATACCATTTGCAATTAAGTACTACGGGTAATAGGAGTTGTCGTGCAATGGCCAAGTAGATAGCTTTTAAGATAATATAATTGGAAAGATAATTTTAAGAATTCTTAAGTAATGCAAAGGAACTTCAAGAGTATTATATTTATAGTACTTAAAGTATTTCAATTTAGGAGTGTAACTGTTCCTTTTTTCATCTATTGTTAAATTGGACTATTTTTAACACTTCTCAATTGTTGACCAAGCTGACATGAGTCTTTTTATAATTTATATATGACATATATGTTTTCGACGTTGTTAATAGTTTATATAGGACATATCTGTTTTGACGCTGTTACTGTTTTTAGAATGATATATTGTTAATTTATTTTCATCATTTACTTATTTCCTTATTTTCTTTCCTCATTGGGCCATTTTTCCCTGTTGGGGCCCTTGGGCTTATAGCATCTTGCTTTTCCAACTAGGGTTGTAGCTTGGCTAGTAATAATAATAATGATAATAATAATAATAATAATAATAATAATAATAATAATAATAGATTTAAGCAATTCGTCATTAAAATGTCACAAAAAATGGGCAACGAGTATCATTCCATGAAAATAACTTACGACAGTGATGAAAGATATATCGATAAAAGCAAGTCCTTATTGATTGATTGATTGACTTATTTGGCATAATCAATCTAATTATTTGCTTTTATAGAGGTTCGTATTTTTTCCATATTTTACCTTTCAGTTATATGCGCAATAGCTATCTCAATCAAGCTATTTATATTCATTTACAGATGTCTGAGAAAAATGATTGTTCTAGCACTTTAAGACAAATTTTTTCGCAGCAATCCATAGAATTCTCTTTCAACTTGTCATTTTTATCTTAATCATAGATATCTAATTTAGAAGGATGCTAAAGATTTTCAACATTTCCACTTGTGAACGACACCAAAAAGGGTAGTTTATCAACATTTCCACTTGTGAATGACACCAAAAAGGGTAGTTTATCAACATTTACACTTGTGAACGACACCAAAAAGGGTAGTTTATCAACATTTCCACTTGTGAACGACACCAAAAAAGGGTAGTTTATCAACATTTCCACTTGTGAACGACACCAAAAAGGGTGGTTTATCAACATTTCCACTTGTGAACGACACCAAAAAGGGTAGTTTATCAACATTTCCACTTGTGAACGACACCAAAAAGGGTAGTTTATCAACATTTCCACTTGTGAAGACACCAAAAAGGGTAGTTTATCTTAAAAACCCAACTTTATAGATCGTTTTAAGATTCATTTTTGTGACCAAAGATAACGGGTTTTGTGGGGAGCCTATATGCCTACCAGCTGAGTCATTAGCAGTCATTGCCTGGCCCTCCCTGGTCCTAGTTGTGATGGAGAAGGTGCTTGGGCGCTGACCATATATATATATATGGTCAGTCTCTAGGGCATTGTCATTATCCCTTGCCTCTGCCATTCACGAGTGGCCTTTAAAAACTTTAAATACAGTCAGCTAAGGAGAGATATATTGCCAAAAAAAAGTGGAACGTATCGAATTGGATATTGTTATTAATATTATTATTATTATTAATTGCTAAGCTACAATCCTAGTTGGAAAAGCAGGATGCTATAAGCCCAGGGGCCCCAACAGGGAAAATAGCCCAGTGAGGAAAGGAAAAAAGGGAAAATCAAATATTTCAAAAGCAGTAACAACATTCAAATAGATATTTCCTAAATAAACTATAAATACTTTTAACAAAACAAGAGGAAGAGAAATTAGATAGAATAGTGTGCCCGAGTGTACCCTCAAGCAAGAGAACTCTAACCCAAGACAGTGGAATACCATGGTACAGAGGCTATGACACTACCCAAGACTAGAGAACAATTTTTTGATTTTGGAGTGGCCTTCTCCTATGTATGTATGGATGTCATATGGATACATGAATAAACAAACTAGGATAAATAAAGTCACAGTTACGTACTTCCATTCCATTAAGATATGTATAGCTATGTATCCCATGTGTGTTTTCCTACTTCCAACAAATATTTTTTTATTTTCATTCATTCCTTTTCCGTCCTTTCAATATCCTTCTCCATTCACGCCAACAAGAACATCCTTCTCTTGACTCTCGGGTGGCATTCAGCGTCCTAACATTGCACCAGGAGACCCAATATACATATAAATGTGAAATCTTACAATATATCAGAGAGAGAGAGAGAGAGAGAGAGAGAGAGAGAGAGAGAGAGAGAGAGAGAGAGAGAGAGAGTAAACTTTATTTTAATTCCTATTGTTTTAGAATATACAGACCATTAAGTGAATTTGGTTTTCCGTTTAATTACATGTGAATTCTTACAATATATATATATATATATATATATATATATATATATATATATTATATATATATATGTATATATATATATGTATGTATGTATAAATTTTATATATATATATAAAATATATATGTGTGTATAAAGAGAGAGAGAGAGAGAGAGAGAGAGAGAGAGAGAGAGAGAGAGAGAGAGAGAGAGAGAGAGAGAGAGAGAGAGAATTAAGGTAAGGTAAGGTGGAAAGGGGGGATAGGAAGAATAAACTTCTATATTTCAATCATTATTATTTTAGAAATCTTACAATATATCAGAGAGAAGGGGAAAGAGGAGAGAAGAAGAGAAGAGAAGGAAAGGGAAGGGAAGGGAAGGGAAGTTGGAGGGAAGGGGGATAGAGAGAATCAACCTCGTGATACCAATCCTTATTGTTTTAGAATATACAGCCCATTAAGAGAATTTTTGTTTTCTCCGTTTAATTACGACGTCAGTACGACTTAGCTTAACAATGCCCCCATTGCTTTGTTATTAAACAATCCTCTTAAGTAATTTAGCCGTTATTGCTTTGTTGTGAAGGTATTCGGTTATGTATGGGCTAAGGAAACCTATTCAATCTCGTTACTCAAGTTATTTGTTTTCTGGGTTAGTGTTTTCTTGATCAGGTTTTTGCATAATGTCTAATGGGTTTAAAGGTCCCTCATGTATGGCAGAAGCAAGGGACAGTGATAATGTACTAGCAGCACAATGCCCTCGAGACTGTCCATATATACATATGATTAGCGCTCAAGCCCCCTCTCCACCCAAGCTAGGACCAGAGAGGGGCATGGAATGGCGGTAGTATGGCCTCCAATAACTTAACAAATCTCCCGTATATTATAAAGAGCTAGTGTTCTGGCTATATATATATATATATATATATATATATATATATATATATATATATATATATATATATATATATATATATATATATATATATATATATATAAGAACATTTACAAGCATACATGGACTTCCGTGTGGCAATTACAAAAATCAAATAGATCACCTTGCCATTAGTATTCTAAATTTATCCAAAAAATAAAATAAACATGTTATTTATAATTTATATTATTGTGACATTACACTGGAAGCTTATTTACCCAGAAGCTCATTTTTATTATTGCTTGCTAATCTGCAACTCTAGCTGGAAAAACTGAATGTTATAAACCCAAGGGCTTCAACATGAAAAAATAACATAATGGACAAAAAAATAACCATATGATAAGTAAGGAATAAAGAAAAGAAGATATCTTGATCAGTAACAGCGTTAAAATAGATCTGTTATATATAAACTATGAAGACTTATGTAAGTCTGTTGAACATAACATTAGCTGTAAATTTCAGCTTCTAAAATTTCATGGATTCAACTGTCTGATAAGGAGGATCATTCCATAATTTGATCACAGATGGAATAAAACTTTTAGAATACTTGTGTTGGAGAAGGCAAGACTGTTCGAATTAACTGCATCATTAATTTGAATTTCAACATTTCCTTTCCCTTAAACTATAAACTACAATTAGCCATAGACGTTCACATGATGGTTGAAGGTATAATACACCATGTATAATACACTAGATCAAATAGTCGTTTCTTAACTTATTTCCTTAAGAATACAGTAGATAATAAGTGTCCGTTATAACTGACGTTTTCATTAACTTTCGGCTCAAGAGATTAACTAGCATTATATGAGAAAACCATGTAATACTTACTCATTACAGTGCAATAAGGGTTTAAGGTGATGGTGCTTACGATCACCATATTTTCATTGCTAACGACACGCTTACATATGTGCGCACTACGCTGGGAAAGTGGTGCTTGCTAAGTGACTGCGGACAATTGAATTTGTCTGTACTGATCATTGCGTATCTAAGGTTGTGGTAGCCGATGTGGTAACGTCCATGTCTGGTGAACGCCAGACTGGGGTACGAGTCCCTCTCAAACATGTAAGTTTCTTTGGTCGCTGCAACTTCGCCATCCTTGTGAGCTAAGGATGGGGTGGGGGTTTGGGGGAGCCTACAAGTCTATCTGCTGCGTCATTGGCAGCCACTGCCTGGCCCTCCTTGTTGTAGCTTGGGTGGAGAGGGGTTTTGGGCGCTGATCATATGTATATATGGTCAGTCTTTAGGGCATTGTCCTAATCGATCGGGCAATGTCACTGTCTCTTGCCCCTGCCAGTCATGAGTGGCCTTTAAACATTTAAACCTTTATTGTATGGTTGTCTTAGTTTCAGAAGCCCTTGGTCAAGGGCTTTGATAATATGAAGGGGATTTTATTTTCAGGTGATTACAAATTTGTATTTTTCCTATGTAATTTATTGTAAGTTCAGTCAATTGAAAAATAATATTTTCAGTACATACGCTACACCCTAATTTCGTGGGGGTGTCATTGTTACTTTTGATACTCTGAAGGGGATTTTATTTTCAGGTGATAACAAATTCGTATTTTTCTTACGTAATTTATTGTAAGTTCATTCCATTCAAAAATAATATTTTCTGTACTATGCTACACACTAGTTTCATAATAGTCATCTTAGAAATGCTGTATCAAATGGCTGTGGAATCGTTGGGTAATATGCTAGATTCTAGTTAAAGAAAACTAAATGTATAAACCTGAAATAAGATGATACTTAGATATTTTGTCCGGCGGTAAAAAAGAACAAAAACTCTCTGTGGTAACGTGTAATTGGATTACGCAAATAATTAACAGAAAAGCAATTGAAAAAAAAAAAAGAACTAAACGAACTAGATTTGAAAAACGATAAAAATCCATCGATATTCATTAGGAAGTTTGTGTATATATATATATATATATATATATATATATATATATATATATATATATATATATAGTCATATCTATTACGCCACCTTGATGAAAACTGATCAATTACTGTTAGAAGACTGGTATCGACAATGCAAAATCATTTTAAATTACTCTCGAAAATAGTTAATTTCCGAGGCATCTCTCTCTCTCTCTCTCTCTCTCTCTCTCTCTCTCTCTCTCTCTCTCTCTCTCTCTCTCTCTCAGTTTTCACGCCACTGAGGAAAGCTGATCAATCACTGCTAGACAATCGACATCGGCATTGCAAAATAATTTGAATTTATTCTCCGAAATCACGTTAATTCCCAATTTATTCTCTCTCTCTCTCTCTCTCTCTCTCTCTCTCTCTCTCTCTCTCTCTCTCTCTCTCTCTCTCATTTTTACGTCACTGTGAGGAAAACTGATCAATCAGTGCTATACGATCGACATCGACATTGCAAAAAAATTGTTAAATTTATTCCCTGAAATCGGGTTAATTCCCAATTTATTCTCTCTCTCTCTCTCTCTCTCTCTCTCTCTCTCTCTCTCTCTCTCTCTCTCTCTCTCTCTCTCTCTCTCTCTGAGTGGATCAACTTCATTTAGTTCATTTAGATAAATCACATTTTTC
>NC_090742.1:76013612-76029546 GCF_036898095.1 Palaemon carinicauda | reverse complement strand
GCCCCTGGGCTTATAGCATCCTGCTTTTCCAACTAGGGTTGTAGCTTAGCATTTAATAATAACAATAATAATAATAATAATAGTAATAACCATTCCTCATCTACAATCTGACCAGCAATCTCTCTCTCTCTCTCTCTCTCTCTCTCTCTCTCTCTCTCTCTCATCTCTCTCTCTCTCTCTCTCTCTCTTCTCAACGTTGTCGCCATAATCATCCTCACCATCACCACCATCCTCCTCATCATCATCATCACCATCCCAAAGCCTCATTGCTAATCCCAGCCTGCTGATTCCCACAGTCTCATTGGGGGAATTCCCATGTAATCAATTTTCATCTCCTCCAGACATCTGCCTCCCAACTCAGCCTTTCTCACACGTCTTAAGTTTGCCAACAAAATCATCCAATGACTTCCCTCTTCTAATCCATCATCTAATACATCATTTATCCCCCGATGGAATTATTCTTAGTTCTGATTTAAATATATATCTATATATATATATAATATTTATATATATATATATATATATATATATATATATATATATATATATAGATATCCATATATATACACGTATACATAAAAAATATACATATACATATACATCATATATAAACGTATGTACATATATACAAATATACATATATACACATTATATATACATACATAAAGATTTTATATATATATATATAGATATATATATATATATATATATATATATATATATATATATATATCCAGTCACACAGCGTCATTTTCAGACGTTATAACTACTCGGTCTCTCCCCTCAAATGGATAAGGGGAGAGAGAGTAGTAATACCCTGGTGAGAATGAGGTGCAATCACCGTGCATGTGTGAAAATCTATCTTAAATATTTAGCCGTGTGTATCCGGAAAAGTTAAGTTACAGCAAGATAAGAGGTAAATGCTCAGTTTGTTTAGGGTGGGGTGGGGTTGGGGGGGTGGGGGGGTGGGAGGTTGGATTAGACGAACTGATGAAGACCATTGTGTTAAGGTGTATGAACGACTATTGTCCCGGAAATTTTAATACAAAGTTTTCATTCCCGCCTTAGTAGTTAAGTATTGACTGTGGCATAAAGTGAATGTATTTTTTTTTATTTTTTTTTTGGAGCTAAATTCTATAAGCAGAAACATTTTTATGTTGAAAAAAAAAAAACCTATGTAAGCAAATAGATATCAGTTGTTTGACTAATAACTTTGATATTTGGTAAATATTAAGCACTCGCCTAATGAAACTCTACAAAATGCGTTTGTAAGAGCTATATCACCTTTTCTTAAAAGAAGATGAAAGTTAAATAAAAGAAATTCTCTCTCTCTCTCTCTCTCTCTCTCTCTCTCTCTCCTCTCTCTCTCTCTCTCCTCATCTCTCTCTCTCTCTCTCTTATATCACCTTTTTCTAAACAAGATAAAAGTTAAATAAAACCAATTCTCTCTCTCTCTCTCTCTCTCTCTCTCTTCTCTCTCTCTCTCTCTCTCTCTCTCTCTCTCTCTCTCATATCACCTTTTTCTAAAACAAGATAAAAGTTAAATAAAACCAATTCTCTCTCTCTCTCTCTCCTCTCTCTTCTCTCTCTCTCTCTCTCTCTCTCTCTCTCTCTCTCTCCTCTCTCTCTCTCTCTCATATTCTTTTTACTTTAATTTGGACGATGATCTTTCCGTCGAAACCTAATAACTTATAATCATATATAAGTATTTATGAATTACCAGACATACCACATTCAGGTCGAATTCTATTCCCTTATATAAAATCAACAAAAACCACCATCCTATAGTCAATTTCTTTTAGCGAGGCATATTTGCACCGACTCGCAGCGGTGCCCCTTTAACTCGGAAAAGTTTTCTGATCGCTGATTGGTTGAATAAGATAATTCTAACCAATCAACGATCAGGAAACTTTTCCGAGCTAATGGGCACCGTTGCGAGTCGGTGCAAATCTGCCTCGCTAAAAGAAATGGACTATAGTTATTTCAAGACCCCAAAATCAATAAAACAAAACCACATACATCACAAGAAGACTTGCGTTCAGATCCATTGCTGGTATGTGTAAATCACCACCAAACTCGCTATTCCATCAGACGAAAAAAGGAGATAACACAAGAGGGAATATAATGAAGCAATCACATAAACAAACCAATAACGATCGTTATAATTAAAAGCAATTTCGCGATTTACTCGAAAGTTAGTGTTATCGCCTCCTATACGTGAAGGAGTGTGTCTTCCTTTTTTTTTATAATAAGTGTTAATTATCGCTTCCCCATATCTCGAGTCAAGACGACAACATTGTATCCTTTCCTTAATGGGCTAATTGTTTAACGTTAATTAATTAGTTTCGGCAGGCAGATATTTACAGCAACTAATCAGGGACTAATTATCGAAATTGTCCAGCGACGAAAGAAGCTTAGGCGTAAAGCTATTAAACTTCCGAGATCAACACATATATGAACCTCATCGAGCTCGAGCGGGTAAGGGTAGGGGTAAGGGTATTGGTAAGGGAAGGGGGTAAGGATAGGGGGTGGTAAAGGGTAAGGGTATTGGTAATGGACGGGTAGATAGTGGGGTGGTGTTTGTGGGAGGGGGTGGGGTAAATGAACCTAGTTTCTTGTACATAATGAATGAACAAGAATGGCACAAATTATCTAGTATCTAATGGGACTTAAGGAGACCGAAGATTTAAATCTGGTTATGATAAATAAGGAATAACCAATTTTTAAATGGAGAGAGAGAGAGAGAGAGAGAGAGAGAGAGAGAGAGAGAGAGAGAGAGAGAGAGAGACAAATCTGAACTAACTTGATAAGATTAAACGAGAGGGGTGCTCAATAGTGCACAGACCTCGCCAAGGCAGCTTATTTCTCGACTTTTTGCTCGACCTTGACTTTGACCTTTGACCTTAATATGCATTAATTGACGTAGATTTTCATACACTCAAATAACAACCAAGTTTGAAGTCTCTGTGACAACGATGTCCATATTTATAGCTGATCACGTGACGTGAATTGGACATTTTCCTTGACCGTGACCTTCCAAATTTAATAATTTCAGCTTCTCACATATCAGTTAATCCCTGCAAGTTTCATTACTCTACGAATAAAATTGTGACAAGGAAGCTGTTCACAATACACACACACACACACACACACACACACACACAAACAGGGGTTAAAACAATCTCCTTCCAAATTCGTTGTCGGAAGTAAAAATATGATTACCGAAGAAATAAATAGGAGAGAGAGAGAGAGAGAGAGAGAGAGAGAGAGAGAGAGAGAGAGAGAGAGAGAGAGAGAGAGAGAGAGAGTTTATTACATAGGAAGAATTAGGAAAATCCGATCCAACGTAATAGACAATATAAAACATGATTACAGAAGAGCTAATATAACCCCTAACGTAATTCTAACCACACACACAAACACGAACACTTTCCTTCCACCAATATTTTGCTTTCCGATTACCTCCGATACCTGTCTGGAGTGAGATGAGAGTTGCTTTTTTTTCTCTCTTCGAAAAACTACTTTCTCCTTTTCAGACCTTTTTCCCTTCTTCCAATCATCGTAAATCTCTCTCTCTCTCTCTCTCTCTCTCTCTCTCTCTCTCTCTCTCTCTCTCTCTCTCTCTTTGTCCTAATACGTGATCGTGAGGTAAAGGTATGGTCTATCTCTATGAGAGAGAGAGAGAGAGAGAGAGAGAGGAGAGAGAGAGAGAGAGAGAGAGAGAGAGAGGAGAGAGAGAGAGAGAGAGAGTTATACCATTACAAATCATAGTTATTAATATTTCAAAGGAAAGACGGTGTAGTTGTGCAACGAACGTAACATTCTTACCCATTCAATATTTCAAATAAAGAATAACAGAAAATATGAAATATCACCATCATCAACAGCATTAACTTCATTACCCTTTCATAAAAACACCATTCCTACTACTAATTGGCACGAGAGCAAAAAAAAAAAAAAAAAAAGAAAAAAAAAATATCACCACCACTTCAGTCACCATCACATTCATCATCATCATCATCATCATCCAAAGCACGTCATAAAAACTCCTCAACACAAGAACTGGGAACAGTAACAATCGGCCTACAATCGTATAAAATGGCACCGAGAGATCTCGTAAAGCAATTTCATGGTTCAATGGACTAATCTGATTGTTACAACGCTCCTAAAAACAAGTTGCCATTGGCTCAGCGCTCTCTTACTTGCTGTTGTAGGAGGGTGGGGGTGGGGGTGGGGATCCCCCAAGGAGAGAAGGGATTCTTGGACTCTACACCGAAGGAATAGGGGGAGGGGGTTATCTGGATTTTGTGGGTTCTGAGGGGAAGGGGGTATGGATTGTCGATGGATTGGATTGTGTGTGTGTGGAGAGAGAGAGAGAGAGAGAGAGGAGAGAGAGAGAGAGAGAGAGAGAGAGAGAGAGAGAGAGAGAGAGAGAGAATGGCTAAGTCCGGATGTTCTTATTATCCTTCTCAAAGCTATCACGATAAGAACCGTTCTCATCTTCGTCTCATTTCTTTTCTGGATTTCCCGAAGTCTGATAATACAAGAATTCCATTTTGCTCTCGACCCGTCAGGGGCGCAAAAAAAAAAAGAAAGAAAAAAAAACAGGATAATACAAGTGTTGGTGATGGGAAATATAAAAGGGGGGTAAACAGTGTCGTATTTTTACAAGGGGAGAAGGCGTTATCAACGAAAAGGGAATAAAAGTTTTATAATCCTAATGTTTGAAAATACGAAGGATGATGATGAATAGCAACAATAAAAAGTTTTGACAAATAATAAATGTTTCCCATATCATGATTGACGAGTATGTTTACGATAAAAAAAATAGCGAAATGATAGTCTTAATGTGCATTAGTATTGAGCTTAAACATTCAAATTACCAACAGAGACTAATGATAAGAAAGATAGTAACATATTAAACCTAACAATGAATTCAAGCCCTACAATTATCTTTAAAAACATAATCATCGAGAAGGCAAAGCCAAAGTCTTTGCTAACGGATATTTATAATCATTATACAATTTTGGCTTAAAATAATAAAGAAAGTTGAGACTGTAAATATAGGTCAAGGCGGTCCGCTGAAAGCCACAATCGCTAATGGAAGGTCCTTGGATTAAAGCCGAGGTCACTTAATGAAGTTCCGCTCAGCGGAACTTGGTCTAAAAGGTCAAGGCCATGGACGCTGTTTAAAGCCGGTATTTTTAAGTCAGGGGCTAATTTACAAATACAAATATTTCATCAAGTGAACTGAACCATTAATAAGATATATTAATAACTTAAATATTTTTCACAGGCATATATTGAGACAATGAAAATTTTAACAGATTCTCCAAAATAATGACAGGAAAATTTATCAAACTAAGTTCTCCTTAAGTATTCTAGGTAAATACTCCTTTGTTAACTTGAATGTCCTAAACTAAATTTCCTCTGTCAACTTAAATATTCCATCAAAACATTCCTTTGTCAACTTTAATATTTCAAATAAATACTCCTTTGTCAACTTGAATATTCCAACTAAATACCCATTTGTCAACATGAATATTCCAACTAAATACTCGTTTGTCAACTTGAATACTGAAACTAAATACTAATTTGTCAACTTAAATATTCAAATAAAGACTCATTTGTCAACTTAAATACTCAAACTAAATACTCATTTGTCACCTTGAATAATCCAACTAAATACTCGTTTGTCAACTTGAATACTGAAACTAAATACTAATTTGTCAACTTAAATATTCCAACTAAATACTCATTTGTCAACTTAAATACTCAAACTAAATATTCATTTGTAACCTTGAATAATCCAACTAAATACTCGTTTGTCAACTTGAATACTGAAACTAAATACTAATTTGTCAACTTAAATATTCAAACTAAATACTCATTTGCCAACTTAAATACTCAAACTAAATACTCATTTGTCAACTTAAATACTCAAACTAAATACTCATTTGTCAACTTATATATTCCAACTAAATATTCATTTGTCACCTTGGATATTCCAACTAAATACTCCTTTGGCAACTTGAATATCGAAAAACTAAATACTCCTTTGTCAACTTAAATACTCAAACTAAATACTCATTTGTCAACTTAAATATTCCAACTAAATATTCATTTGTCACCTTGAATATTCCAACTAAATACTCCTTTGTCAACTTGAATATCGAAAAATTAAATATTCCTTTGTCAACTTAAATACTGAAACTAAATACTCATTTGTCAACTTAAATACTCAAACTAAATACTCATTTGTCAACTTAAATACTCAAACTAAATATTCATTTGTCACCTTGAATATTTCAACTAAATATTCATTTGTCACCTTGAATATTTCAACTAAATATTCATTTGTCACCTTGAATATTCCAACTAAATACTCCTTTGTCAACTTAAATATCGAAAACCTAAATACTCCTTTGTCAACTTAAATATAGAAAAACTAAATACTAATTTGGCAATTTAAATATTTAAACTAAATACTCATTTGACAACTTAAATGTTCCAACTAAATACTCCTTTGGCAACTTCAATATTCCAATTTAATACTTATTTGACAAACTTTAATGTTCCAAATAAATAGTTATTTGTAAACTTAAGTATTCAAAATAACATTCCTTTGTCAACTTAAAAATTCTAACTAAATACTCATTTGTCAACTTAAATATTCAAAATAAACATTCCTTTGTCAACTTGAATACTCAAACTAATAGTCATTTACCAACTTGAATATTCGATCTAAATACTCCTTTGGCAACTTAAATATTCAAACTAAATACTCATTTGCCAATTTAAATATTCAAACTAAATACTCATTTGCCAACTTAAATATTCAAACTAAATACTCATTTACCAACTTAAATATTCAAACTAAATACTCATTTTCCAACTTGACTATTCCTAAGAGAAACGACTATAGTTGCCGTCACCAATGAAAGTTATAATTATTGAAGTTATAACGAAACGAAATGGAAAGATAAATCAATCATGCTCCCAATCACGTTTTGTTTCACACCAGGTGTAAATCGTCGAAGCAGGTACACGTACAGGTTTAATACCTATCCTTTGAGCAAATTAAGGAAGTAGTTAGTCAGTAATTATTACACGTGAAGTGGATACAAATTCAGTTATTTCCATTCAGGTGTAAATTGTCGAAGTAGGAAGGCATATAGGTGAGAAGACTGTCATTAGGCCCAAATTAAGGTAGTGGGTAAACCCGTAATTAATATAGGTGAGGGATAAATAAATCCAGTGTCATTATTCCAAGCAGGTGAAAATTTGTTCTAGCAGACCTCCCTCAAAAAAAAAAAAAAAAGTGTGGCCTGATTGGTAGCGTCTCTGCCTAGTGTGTGCCAGTCGGGGGTTCAAGTCCCGCTCAGACTCGTTAGTGCCATTAGTGCCTGCAACCTTACCACCCTTGTGAGCTAAGGTTGGGGGGGGGAGCCTATAGGTCTATCTGCTGAGTCATCAGCAGCCACTGCCTGGCCCTCCCTGGTCCTAGCTTGGGTGGACAGGAGACTTGGGCGCTGATCATATAATATATGGTCAGTCTCTAGTACATTGTCCTGCTTGCTAGGGCAATGTCACTGTCCCTTGCCTCTGCGATTCACGAGCGACCTTTAAACCTTTAAAACACGAAAATATTTCTAAACGTACAAGATTCATCTTTAAGCGTCAACTATTATTTCAATTCCATTTCTCTTCCGAAAAAAAAAAAAAAAAATAAGGGTGACTACTTAGGGGCACAAAACGTATTAAAGAAAGAGGGAAAAAACGTCGAAAGAAAAAAAAAGTGCCTCTTTTCTTCTTTCGCATAATAGGATGTGACAACAAAATTTCCCCTCTAATTGCAGACCTTAACAGCGAAGAAAAAAAGTGGAAAAAAGGGTTTATGGCCAGAAGAACAGATGGTTGCCTCTCAGAGTAAATAATTAATGTTGTCCAACTCTTTCACCTTTTCGATTCTCCAACTTTTATTCCTTTGTCATTTTATTCTTATTGTTAGAAATTTGTAGTTTGATTGCCAAATGTTATTTTGCAACACATTATTTTTCGATTTGACTTTTATTCTTACTGTTGAAAATTTGTAGTTTGATTGCCAAATGCTATTTTGCAACTTATTATTCTTCGTTTTTTCTTTTATTCTTATTGCTGAAAATTTGTAGTTTGATTGCCAAATGTTATTTTGCAACTTATTATTCTTCGTTTTGACTTTTATTCTAAGTAGAAATTTGTAGTTTGATTGCCGAATGTTATTTTGCACCTTATTATTCTTCGTTTTGACTTTTATTCTAATTAGAAATTTGTAGTTTGATTGCCGAATGTTATTTTGCACCTTATTATTCTTCGTTTTGACTTTTATTCTAAGTAGAAATTTGTAGTTTGATTGCCAAATGTTATTTTGCACCTTATTATTCTTCGTTTTGACTTTTATTCTAACTAGAAATTTGTAGTTTGATTGCCAAATGTTATTTTGCACCTTATTATTCTTCGTTTTGACTTTTATTCTAAGTAGAAATTTGTAGTTTGATTGCCAAATGTTATTTTGCACCTTATTATTCTTCGTTTTGACTTTTATTCTAACTAGAAATTTGTAGTTTGATTGCCAAATGTTATTTTGCACCTTATTATTCTTCGTTTTGACTTTTATTCTAACTAGAAATTTGTAGTTTGATTGCCAAATGTTATTTTGCACCTTATTATTCTTCGTTTTGACTTTTATTCTAACTAGAAATTTGTAGTTTGATTGCCAAATGTTATTTTGCACCTTATTATTCTTCGTTTTGACTTTTATTCTAACTAGAAATTTGTAGTTTGATTGCCAAATGTTATTTTGCACCTTATTATTCTTCGTTTTGACTTTTATTCTAACTAGAAATTTGTAGTTTGATTGCCAAATGTTATTTTGCACCTTATTATTCTTCGTTTTGACTTTTATTCTAAGTAGAAATTTGTAGTTTGATTGCCAAATGTTATTTTGCACCTTATTATTCTTCGTTTTGACTTTTATTCTAAGTAGAAATTTGTAGTTTGATTGCCAAATGTTATTTTGCACCTTATTATTCTTCGTTTTGACTTTTATTCTAATTAGAAATTTGTAGTTTGATTGCCAAATGTTATTTTGTCCCTTATTATTCTTCGTTTTGACTTTTATTCTAACTAGAAATTTGTAGTTTGAATGCCAAATGTTATTTTGCACCTTATTATTCTTCGTTTTTACGGATTAAAATAAAATAGGAAATTTATAATTCTGCTTTTAAAGCAAATATTAAAAAAAATGAACTTTTCTTTTTACCACAAATAACAAAACATTGTTCTGTTCACGCAAACAAAAGTTTTGGAAAAACAATAGATGTGTTGTAACAGAAGTTCATTTGATATAATCCACTGTGTATTTTCTCCATATGTTCAATCATGATAAGGAATTGAGTTATTTTCAAATTGCCTTAGGTTTAACACAAAACTAATTCACTTATACTATAACAAAGTGAATTATCCAAATCACAAATTGCATGCTTCTCTGCATGAATCATTATGCGAACAGGAGGTACTTACCTCTTATTATTATTATTATTATAACTAGCCAAGCTACAACCCTAGTTGGAAAGCAAGATGCTATAAGCCCAAGGGCTCCAATAGGGAAAAATAGCCCAGTGAGGAAAGGAAATAAGGAAATAAATAAATGATGGGAACAAACTAACAATAAATCATTCTAAAAACAGTAATAACGTCAAAATAGATATGTAATATATAAACTATTAACAACGTTAAAAACAGATTTGTCTTATATAAACTAAAAAAAACTCATGTCAGCCTGGTCAACATAAAAACTTTTGCTCCAACTTTGAACTTTTGAAGTTCTACTGATTCAACTACCCGATTAGGAAGATCATTCCACAACTTGGTAAAAGTAAGTGAGATGTCTACCAGAGCAATTTAAACACGTTTAGGTGTATACAATTTTAGAAGAATTCGTCAAGGTAATTTTTGGCGTTAATGTTGTAAATTTCGCTAAAACTTAATCCAGTAATATAGTAACAAAATTCCTTGCATTATAATGAATATCGAATCATTTCGAATTGACTATTATTAGCAATATTAAACCCCTTATTATTATTATGATTATGATTATAATTATGATTATGATGATTATGATTATGATTATTATTATTATTATTATTAACTAAGCTACAGCCATAGTTGGAAAAGCAGGATACTATAAGACTCGAGGCCCCAACAGGGAAAATAGCCCAGTGAGGAAAGGAAACATGGAAAAATAAGATGTTTCAGGAGTGTAACATTAAAGTAAATATTTTTTTTTATAAACTATAAAAACTTTAACAAAACAAGAGGAAAAGAAATTGGACAGAATAGTGTGCACGAGTGTACCCTCAAGCAAGAGATTGCTTATATCAGAAAAATGTGAAAGAGATTATTTTATTCCATTAGTATTTTATATTTCTATTTTATTAGTGTCTTATATCTATTTTTTGTCTATTAGTATTTCATATTTCATTTAATCTATGTCTATAATATGTAGATTATAAAAAAAAAAAGGGGGGGGGGGCAAAACATCGCACGGTCGTGATCGGCTTAGAGGGCTTACCTTTCGAATACATACCAAAGGGGTTTAAAGGTTCCTGCGAGGATTTACTTTGGTTCTTTAGGGCCACTTGCATTTCGACTACGTATTTTCGTCTTACTATTTAGTGACTAAGGCGTTAAATTATGCTTGGACGATATGGCACTGGAACCAGTAGGTTATTCAGTGCCTCATCAAGACGAGAGAGAGAGAGAGAGAGAGAGAGAGAGAGAGAGAGAGAGAGAGAGAGAGAGGAGAGAGAGAGAGAGAGAGAGAGAGAGAGAGTAATAATAATAATAATAATAATAATAATAATAATATTAATAATAATAATAATAATAATAATTCTTTATTTCCAATATTTACATTGGGTATTCATAAAATATAAGGCTACAATTATTAAAGTCATCTTACAAATAGTTCAAATATTTGTTATTTTAGACATACAAAAGTTGTTATAAGAATCAACAAATCGGCTAAAACTTTGTAATTGAAATAATTCATCAGTAATAAAAGAATATCATGAAATCAGAAAGTATTTACTTAGAATATAGTGAGTAAAAATTACTCTTGCCGAATAATGAAATACATTGTCATAGACCAGACAGAGAGAGAGAGAGAGAGAGAGAGAGAGAGAGAGAGAGAGAGAGAGAGAGAGAGAGAGAGAGAGAGAGAGAGAGAGAGAGTGTGTGTTAAAAGGGATTGAACAAGAGTTTCGGAGAGTAAATAAGAAATGAGATGAATTACAAAGAGCTATAGTGCACCACAATAATAGCAAAGCCGCCCTACCTTTTACTGTTAATCTTATTATTTATGTTTTATGTATATCTTGCTTAAATCATGTTATGCAAATATTTTTCAACATTTTTTTACTTATTTTTTGAATCTCCAAATATATAAATTACATTCTGTGTAACCCTAAGAAGTAACAAGACCTTTTCAACTGTGTAAAATAAACTGAATATTTCTTTTTTCAATTAAATAGAAAATACAAACGTAAAATACAGATCTATTTTAGGCAGTGTTTCACAGTCTCCTTTATTAATGTAAACGAAATAAAAGTCGGAACTTTGTTTAAAATCATCCCCCAAGAAGCAAGTACAAAACCTTTTTTATCCTCTTGTTATTTTCAAGTTTTTATAGTTTATATATGAGATTTATTTCAATGTTATTATTGTTCTTAAACTTCTTTTCTAGATTTTCCCTATATCCTTCCCTCACTGGGCTATTTTCCCTGTTGGACCCCTTGGGCTTATAGCATCCTGCTTTTCCAACTAGGGTTGTAGCTTAGCAAATAATAATAATAATAATAATAATAATAATAATAATAATAATAATAATAATAATAATAATAATAATAATAATAATAATAATATAGAAAATACAAACGTAAACATGCAGATCTATTCGATGCATTTTTGTTCAGTCTTATACTGCATATTATTATCAATGAAATAAATGTCTCTAATAATATCAATGAAAAAATAAATCGAAACTTTAAGACCTCCTCTCTCTACAGTAACTGACCATAGCCTTTCGACCTAATTCTCCCCGAATGTGTACCCCGTGACAAGCTGCACATAAATGTTTCCGGGTGGAAGACGTTAATCTACGGAGGGACCATTACACATCCGGTCCATAGTTTTGAAAATGTTCCGCTAAATATATTATCCTTTTAATACCGAAGAACAGTTTAACTTACGGCTCTTATGCCGCTATAACTGCGTTCATATAAGAGGAGGTTTGAGCTTTTAGAAATTCAACAATGTATGGGTGGAAAGATGAAAGTATAGTTGAAAGAAAATAGGAACAAAAAAGTGAGGTTTGGTCTTTTAGCTATTCGACAATGAATGGGTGAAAAGATGAAAGAAAATATAAATAAAAAAGTGAGGTTTGGGCTTTAAGGTATTCAACAGTGTATGGATGAAATGATGAAATAAAATATAAATGAAAATAACATGTTTGAAGTACCAAATTGGTAGAAAGGATACGTTTTACACCTTCACGGAAAAAACATCAAATACTAGGAACATTTTATGAATGAAAATAATAATTAACTTATGTACCAACCATTGGTAGAAGGATAAGTTTTAGACCATCGTCGTTGAAAAACATTAGAATAAAAATATGTTGTAAAACTCAAGTACCAGCCATTGGTACATGAATAAGTTTTATGCTTTCGTCGTTGAAATACATAAGAAAAAATATTGTAAATACTGTAAAAACCTAAAATATAGGGACCTAAAAGCACGGATTTCCAGGCTCCATCCATGGCGCAAGATTAAGCCTCCATACACAATCCCAGGAGGAAATCCCTGATGAACCAGCGGGTCATTCCAGCGAGCGAGTAAACTGCAATCTTCGGACAGTACAATCTACACGCACACACACACACATATATATAGCCGGGCATACATCCTAAATAAGCAAAATGGCTTTGCTTTCGAATGGCACTGCCGTGATTTAACGTTGACTGGCCGCCGGCCCGAATGACCGAGCATGGGATGAACCCGAGCGTATCTTCAATCTAACAGATGGCTGATAGTGTACTAGCGTGAGAGCTTCTAGCAAATAGTTCCTAGGACGAAAAAAAAAATAAAATAAAAGGGGTTCGTATCTCTGTGTGGAGAGAAACCTGCCATCTTTTTTTTTTTTCAAGAGAGATTTTGATACATTTCTTTTTTTTTTTTTTTTTTTTTTTTTTTTTTTTTTTTTTTTTTTTTTGGTCGCAATGGTTATTCGCTATTTTATTCATATCACAGAGCTTTTTCCAATTATTTATTTTCTTTGTTTCAGACTAGAGAATTAAAGTTAACAGTTTGGGAAAGTTTAAACAACGGAGATTACACACACACACACACACACACACACACACACACACACACACACACACATATATATATATATATATATATATATATACATACATATATATATATGTATATATATACACATATACATATATATACATACATATTTACATATATATATATATATATATATATATATATATATATATATATATATATATATATATATATATACATACATTTCTATGTATATATATATATATATATATATATATATATATATATATATATATATATATATATATATATATATATATATATATATATATACATATAGCATATGTATAGTGTAGACCATATATACTTATTTGATTATGTAAATATATATACTTAATTACATATATACATACACATGTATAAATATATTTATATAAATATATACAAATATATTTATATAAATATATTTATATATATGTATGTATATATATACATACACAAATACATACAAATATACTAGCTTGTATTCTATGCGTAATTGAACACTATGTCTTCATTTGAAACTACTTATATTGGCATGAGAGAGAGAGAGAGAGAGAGAGAGAGAGAGAGAGAGAGAGAGAGAGAGAGAGAGAGAGAGAGAGAGGTAACACTAATATAGCCATTACTGGGTGGGGAATGATTTGTATGCTTCAACCAAGGGGTGATATAGGTCATATTTACACTGGTCAGGCTTATTGCAATAAATCAAAAAAGTCAAAGAGCCTGTCATTACACAGGACATGATTTTCACCACTACCTCCCTGTTTCATAGTTCGTTCATACTGAAGCAGAGATGACCCAGGTCTCGAATAATTGATTAAAAATCAATAATATATCAGTTCTTTCAAGTCATTTTTTTTACTACTTGTTATGAAATATACATTTTACAATCTTACAATCTATAACAGACATACATCATTCTATATTTACATGAATATTTTTATTTTATTTTACATATACTGTATTTACAATTGCAATGTTTACTATTTATCTAAATACAGTATGTTTTTAAATGAAAGAAATCCACTCGTGAATGCTTTTTAACAAAAGTTTTAAATCCTATTTCATTTACATCAAACGTCTTTATCATTCCGCTTTTAATATATTTAAGTAATTGCGGGTCAGTACTTGAAAATCATAAGTATCTTCCTATCCATAGTTCTTTCAAGAGATTAGAGAAAAGCTTTCGGTTATTGTAACATTCAGCCATCCAGAGGAAGCTATATCACTTCCTTCGGGGAGAAACGTATTTTTTTTCCTTTAATATTTTCCCTATCTACCCCGGAAATGAGCTGAATAAGGCAATGAAAACTAGATCTTTTCACCCCCCCCCCCCAAATAAAAGAATTGTTTGAAAAGAAAATTTATCATCTTTATAATAACTCATTATGGCCACCGTAATATCCGTACCAGTATTATAACCAACCCCAAACCCTTAAAAGCACATGACCGTTGTATTTTTCATGTTCACATCCGGTTGTTAAAACAATATAAAATTCTAATTATTTGTGTAAAAGCCAAAGAGATAACATTGTACATAACGTTTGAAACACCAGCGTAACTTTTGAAACTCAAGACATATATCTAAAAATACACAAGATACAGAAGATGTGAAATGTTTTGTAAGATTTCCACCAAATATAGTTACTACCTAAATATGAATTTAATTATAGCATCTGTACTTTTTCTTCTCCATTGCATTTCACCTGATATCATCTTTACCATAAAAAATACCATTCTTCTTTGTAAACATGTACAATTGCCTTCATTAATTACAGTACACAGACGTCTGCCTAGCTTCCCGTGAAGTGTACCAGAATTAATGAAGCCTACTGTACGCATATAGCTCAGACAAACCATCTACCTATTGCTTTCACCGAGTGTTTGTGTTTGTTTGTTTGTTTGTAGCAGTTAAACTACACCAAACCTGGCTATGGCAGGTTTGTTTTATCCTCTCCATTGCCGAAAAGCCATCAAAGCTAATTCCACGTTAGTCAAAGGCGGAAACTATGGAAGGATGTTTTTCTAGGACCCGTAAACGTTGAAATAAGTAATCGCGAAATGCTAACTCGAAACCGCAAGTGATGACGGATAAGCCCCGCTTGGGAAGCACATCTCGGCGGAGACAGCAAAGACCGTTTGTGGCTCCAGATGAAAACTGAAGACTCGGGACCTCCACATGATTCTCCATTCAAATTCACCAAGATTTCATATCAAAGAAACTCCGACCGGGGAAATGGCCTGAAACAACAACTAGGTAGTCAGGAGGTACTTGCTGAAAGAGAATGAAGATACTGCCCACCCCCTGCTCTCTCTCTCTCTCTCTCTCTCTCTCTCTCTCTCTCTCTCTCTCTCTCTCTCTCTCTCTCTCTCTCTCTCTTTGAAATAACGCGAGAGGGAAAATAGTGTCTTACAATGTATAGCAAGTATGAAATAAATTGGATTTTATTTTATTATTTTCTTTTTTAGTACACGAGTTACGCTTAAGATTAATCAT
>NC_090742.1:75978612-75988612 GCF_036898095.1 Palaemon carinicauda | reverse complement strand
AAATAAGAGTGATATCCATGCTAATGAAAACCATCCAAGATCTGCAGTCTGATTCACATTCTATCTAGTGTCCTCTTCAAATGAAATATATATTCCACACAAAAATCTCTTGAGATTAATACACACATACACACACACACATATATATATATATATACATATATATATATATATATATATATATATATATATATATATATGTGTGTGTGTGTGTGTATATATATATATATATATATATATATATATATATATATATATATATATATATATATATATATATATATATATGGGGGGTTCCTATAATGATACCTGTATCCTAGATATGACTCTATCCTCATCTACATTTGGAGTCTTTCCAGGTGATTTCACTGGAATCCAGCAATAACTTCTCTAGATATCGGTACGACAGAGACTGGCAAGGCAGGAAAAAAAAAAAGACTAACAAACACATGCGCGCACACACACATGTATATATATATGTATATATATATATATATATATATATATATATATATATATATATATATATATATATATATATATATATATATATACATAACTCAGAAAATTGATAACCCAGTTTTGGTGTTTAAAATTTCATATTTTTCACTGGATTAAGGTCATAGTTTCAGATTTAAAGATAATTAAGATAGAAAACTATCCTTTTGCTGTTTTAAAAAAAAATAACCAAATAAAAATACTATTGTCACCCTTTTTAATCTATTTAGGGCTTACAAACAAAACAATATGTTGCCAAATTGTATAAAGATTGAACCTGAGCCTCAACAGTAAAACAGAACCTAGGAAAATATAATAATCTTTTTTTTATTCAGTTGAACATCTTAAATGGGTACAGGAAAATTAATGAGACAGAAAGGACAGATAGGATACATAGTTTTAGAAAACTATGGGATTTTCAAGTGAAACCTTTGAAGAAAAGGATGCTGTTCAGAATTTCAATTTTCTCTATTAGTTATTCTCTAGATAAATGTTTACTCTTCATTGAGTACATTGGATATGAGAGAATAGCCAATACTATGAAATACACAAGGTAATCCGCTATGAGATTGAATGATACAATTAGGGCAATATCAATTTCACTTTCTTTTTCATCCTCATATTTTTATGGGTAAACCACAGGAATCAATAAAAAGATCCTGAAGAGTACAGAAGAACAACAATTTTGGGAACACCTGCTCTAGATCGTGCAATGCACGTTGAAGCTTCGTGCAAGAATCCCGATGAGTACGTGCAATTATCACGATGAGCTCTCGTTTACGTGCAATTATCACGATGAGCTCTCGTTTACGTGCAATTACCACGATGAGCTCGTTTACGTGCAATTATCACGATGAGCTCTCGTTTACGTGCAATTATCACGATGAGCTCTCGTTTACGTGCAATTATCACGATGAGCTCGTTTACGTGCAATTACCACGATGAGCTCGTTTACGTGCAATTATCACGATGAGCTCTCGTTTACGTGCAATTACCACGATGAGCTCGTTTACGTGCAATTATCACGATGAGCTCTCGTTTACGTGCAATTATCACGATGAGCTCTCGTTTACGTGCAATTATCACGATGAGCTCTCGTTTACGTGCAATTATCACGATGAGCTCGTTTACGTGCAATTACCACGATGAGCTCGTTTACGTGCAATTATCACGATGAGCTCTCGTTTACGTGCAATTACCACGATGAACTCGTTTACGTGCAATTATCACGATGAGGTCTCGTTTACGTGCAATTATCAAGATGAGCTCTCGTTTACGTGCAATTACCACGATGAGCTCGTTTACGTGCAATTATCACGATGAGCTCTGGTTTACGTGCAATTATCACGATGAGCTCGTTTGATAAATACAAATGAGAAATACTTATATGGAAATCATAATCAAATAGCTAAGGAAATTAATTGATGAATTCTTTAATTACAATTACATCACTTAAGAGTCATGACGATTAGATTTAGCAAAATGATCATGAATTAATTTAAATGATTTATGTAAAAAGGACAACAGGCAATGGAATTCCTAAGTAGGCCTATATATATTCATATCTTTTGGAAACCTTTTGTCTAAGGGATATGTATTTTAACTTACGATTTCATACAATTGTCATTAATTCCATTTTGCAATTCAGGCTTCAGTTACAGCTGTAAGAAATACAGCTCTTGATATTCTTGTGCGACATCAATTAGAACAAATACGAAAACGCAAACAGCAAATTTAAAAACAATTTAGTTTACACTAACATGAGCATTTACAATAAATACAGCATTTTGAATATTAGTTGTCAGGATTCGGCCACGCTAAATTATACAGCACCATATATTAGTGGACAAAAGAAATTGCATTTTTGCAATATTAACAACAAGGACAGCTTCACAAAATAACTATAATAGTTATAACATCAATTTAAAAATTTACAGTAATTGTGAAAATTATAATTTAAAAAAAATATAATTTTAAAAATTATAATTAAAAATTATAATAGTTTTAAAAATTATAATAATTTTAAAAATTATAATAATTTTGATAATACTGATAACTTTAATAAAATGTCCCTTCTATACAAAAAAAAAAAAAACCAAGGCCATTCAAACAACCACATCGGCAATTAATCTAACGTAAAAATCAAAGCAACGTTCCCCACGGCAACAAACACACTCGAAGTTATTATGCTGTTTGCAATACTATTCCAATCCCCGAAATGTACCGCAAAAGCACATATAATCCAGACGGCGTTGTTGCTCTGCGGCACTCTATGCCCAAGTCAAAGTGTTCCGGTCATACATCACCCAAGACAGCTGGGCAATATTGATCTAGCAATGCTTCTGCCACCGACCACACAACATGGGGGAGTCTTGCAAAACCCATTCCGGTCGACAAATGACCGAAATCGGAGACGGAAAATGGCTGGCGCAGCTCATAGGAGAGATGCTTGCCAACACATAGTGGTCGGCTACGGTCGCTATTGGTCGCAAATGGTAGATGTCGCGGTCGTCCAATGGAATGATGCTATTCTGCGCTCTCTGAGATAATAGACGATGTGAACGGCAATGTGGGCAATGGATTTATTGCTGATAACAGAATTCGGAGAAAATCACGCCGACTTCCAATTATTCTTTCTCCTTATCAGTGAGCTCAAGACTAACTCTTAAAATATGTGATGTCGTTATCATTAAATGTTTTTATATCAGTTTATGATATATAACAAATAATTATAGTTATTACCAAATAAATATAGAACCTTTATCTTCTATAAAAACAAAAGATATATCTTTCAAAGCATTTATATTCTGAAACTGAGCAATGTTGTCATATCTGGGAGTGACCTGCAACACCTGACAAGGACTGACTACATTGCAATCACGTGCATGCTTGCAAACGAATGACAATACTTTATTCCTTTGCATTGTCTAAACTGCATTCTAGGACCCCATAAAAAAGGGTATCTTTCTGAAGATACCCAGGCATTTTGAAGAAAATATTCAGAGGATTCCAAAAATGAAAATAATTATGAAGAACTTTCAAATCCCTGAATCTCAACTGAAACTTTCACATTACATCATAAAATTAATTAAAATAGTAACTAACTTTATCTACAACAGATTGTGATACTTGATTGAGATCTTGATATGATCAGGTATCGCCCTATTTTATAGGGAAAAATCAATAATGCACAATAACTTAAAAGCTGTATAAACTAGCCATCAAAACTAAATAAGATATACAGTAAATACCGTATATTCATATATGTAAACACAAATATAAATCATATAAATCATATATATACATACATATATATATATATATATATATATATATATATATATATATATATATATATATATATATATATATATATATACATTTATATATATATACATATATATATACATGTATGTGTATAAATAATATATATAATATAAATACACACATGCACACATTTCCATTTCTGAGTGGGGATACCTTGGTGAAAGGGTTTGTATATCGCCATGATCAGCAAAGTTGTACTAGTCAGGACCACCCATACTAGGTTGGTTTGCTATGAGCGATCAGACTAAGGTGTCTGACCATCACCAATCCGCAGTGGCCAGCGTAGTGATAAAAATGGCCAAACCCCAGACATGACTAAGGACATGTCTGAGGCCTTTCTCCTGTAGTGGTCTAGAAACGGCTGCATTGTTGTATGTATGTCTGTGTGTGTGAATAAATACAAATAAATATATATATATATATATATATATATATATATATATAAACATGTATATGTATATGAATATATATATATATATATATATATATATATATATACATATAAATATATATATATATATATACACACATTATATATATATATATATATATAGATATATATATATATATATATATATATATATATATATATATATAATTTATATGTATATATATATATATATATATATATATATATATATATATATATATATAATTTATATGTATATATATATATATATTTCTATATATATATATATATATATATGTATATATATATATATATGTATGTATATATATATATATATATATATATATATATATATATATGTATATATATATATATATATATATATATATATATATATATATATATATATATATATATATATATATATGTATATATATATATATATATATAGAGAGAGAGAGAGAAAGAGAGAGAGAGAGAGAGAGAGAGAGAGAGAGAGAGAGAGAGAGAGAGAGAGAGAGAGAGAGAGAGAGAGAATTCTAGTTCCTTCGAATAAAAAGCAAGATAGCTATCAATTATGCCACCAAAGGCTCTAAAAGCAGTCGGAGCTCAAGTGCTAACTGCATTCCAGGATTAACCTGGTGAGACAACTGTTTCCCAAAGCAGCGAGTTTTATCCAATTTCCCTTCACACCAAATAGCCTTTTTGATAGCTTTTAATTCTAATCAACATCAAAGAGTCAAATATATGGATGCAAATCAACAATACTGTGCTCAAATATAGACATTTCTACTTCCTACGTGACAAACATTTTATGTCTCTATTAGTAAAATCGATATCCACACAATTTAAAAGTGACATATGTGACCAAGCATGTTTAAAAGACTGCTAATGGTTGTCAATTGTTTCGTAGGCTCAAAGTAACTCCTAATTAATCTGTTACTACAACGATAAGAAAGGTGTGGAAAGGTCAAAGTTGAAAAGAAATCTTTTAAAAGAATTGTAAAAAAAATAAGCCGATTAACATTGCAAAGCTTCTAAAACAGCAGTGATTCCTCCGCAATGCAATCTTCGCATAAAAGGAATGTATAACCCATTACATGAATTGTTAAGATGTCATATCAAAGGTGACATAACTGTCTAAAAATTAAACAGATGATCATATATAAATATATATATATTATATATATATATATATATATATATATATATATATATAAAGTATATATATATATATATATATATATATATATATATATATATAAAGTATATATATATATATATATATATATATATATATATATATATATATATATATATATATATATATAACGTATAATTTGTAACCTACGTTGGGTCGAATCCATGGTAGAACGAGACATGTGGGTAGTGACTTTATCCTAAAATTCTAGGGAATCTATGTTAGCATCCTCTGGGGCATCCGCTCGTAGGGGAAAAAAAGCTCACTGCCCCCCCCACACCCCACCCCCCACCCCCTTCAAAAAAATATAAATAAAACCGAAATAACCATTGTGAAAATAGAGACCGTTACAGATCGGTCGTTCCTAGGTCTATTGAACAAGGGAGGAAGGTATGGGAAAGGGGGAGGGGAAAGGGGGAGGGAGGGGGAGGGGAAAGGGGGAGGGAGGGGGAGGGGAAAGGGGGAGGGAGGGGGAGAGTTAAAGGCCCACTAGTCCCTCGGGAGCCAGACGCCCATGGAATATGGATATCACATACAGGGGAAGCGAGAGAAGAGGCGGACCTTCTAAACATAACCAGTACAGAATAGAATTTCTCTCTGTACTGTGTATACAAAAGTAAATACACTTGTAATAGACTAGTAGTGTTTCATTCCTTATACAATTGCAATTAGATTAGCAGTGTTTTATTCCTTATACATTTGTAATAGATTAGTAGTGTTTCATTCCTTATACATTTGTAATAGATTAGTAGTGTTTTATTCCTTATACATTTGTAATAGATTAGTGGTGTTTCATTCCTTATACATTTGTAATAGATTAGTGGTGTTTCATTCCTTATACACTTGTATTAGTAGCGTTTTATTCCTTATACATTTGTAACAGTGGTATTTCATTCCTTATACATTTGTCATAGATTAGTAGTGATCTATTCCTTATACATTTGTAATAGATTAGTAGTGTTTCATTCCTTATACAATTGCAATTAGATTAGCAGTGTTTTATTCCTTATACATTTGTAATAGATTAGTAGTGTTTCATTCCTTATACAATTGCAATTAGATTAGCAGTGTTTCATTCCCTATACAATTGCAATTAGATTAGCAGTGTTTTATTCCTTATACATTTGTAATAGATTAGTGGAGTTTCCTGCCTTATACATTTGTAATAGATTAGTGGTGTTTCATTCCTTATACACTTGTATTAGTAGCGTTTTTATTCCTTATACATTTGTAACAGATAGCGTTTTATTCCTTATACATTTGTAACAGATTAGTGGTATTTCATTCCTTATACATTTGTCATAGATTAGTGGTGTTTCATTCCTTATACACTTGTAATTAAATTAGTAGTGTTTCATTCTTATACACTTGTAATTAGATTAGTAGTGTTTTATTCCTTATACATTTGTAATAGATTAGTAGTGTTTCATTCCTTATACACTTGTAATAGATTAGTAGTGTTTAATTCCTTATACACTTGTAATAGATTAGTAGTGTTTAATTCCTTACACATTTGTAATCAGATTAGTAGTGTTTCATTCCTTATACACTTGTAATATATTAGTAGTGTTTAATTCCTTATATACTTGTAATTAGATTAGTAGTGTTTCATTCCTTATACACTTGTAATAGATTAGTAGTGTTTCATTCCTTATACACTTGTAATCAGATTAGTAGTGTTTTATTCCTTATACATTTGTAATAGATTAGTGGTGTTTCATTCCTTATACACTTGTAAAAGATTAGTGGTTTAATTCCTTCCCCTCAAAATAAGGCTAAATGAAGTAATAATTATACTATAAGAAGAAAAAAATATCGGGAAAAATCAAATGGCAGCTTTATTAGAAAGTTAGGAAAATTTTACAAAAATAACAATTGGAAAAGAAACTTAATTTTCATTAGTTTTTTGTCCTTAAGCCATGAACGATACTATCTTACGTGGGAACAATGACTAGGCAAAATGAGAGAGAGAGAGAGAGAGAGAGAGAGAGAGAGAGAGGAGAGAGAGAGAGAGAGAGAGAGAGAGAGAGAGCGCTAGCTCAATGTCAGACTGACAAAATATCAGTGATATGCTAGAGAGAGAGAGAGAGAGAGAGAGAGAGAGAGAGAGAGAGAGAGAGAGAGAGCTCAATGTCAGACTGACAAAATATCAGTGATATGCTAGAGAGAGAGAGAGAGAGAGAGAGAGAGAGAGAGAGAGAGGAGAGAGAGAGAGAGAGAGAGAGAGAGAGAGAGAGAGAGCTCAATGTCAGACTGACAAAATATCAGTGATATGTTTGAGAGAGAGAGAGAGAGAGAGAGAGGAGAGAGAGAGAGAGAGAGAGAGAGAGAGAGAGAGAGAGAGAGAGAGCTCAGTGCCAGACTGACAAAATACCAGTGATATGTTTACACGATGCTCAGACAAGCGTAATATTCTTCCTCATATTAAGAAGGACCAGAAAATATTACAAATCTCATTTTGCGGTAAGCAAATAGATAACCCTTCCACAGTTTCCTTCCAAAAAAATCTCCGATTTTAAGAATCCGATTTGTATGCCATTGAAAGAGAGAGAGAGAGAGAGAGAGAGAGAGAGAGAGAGAGAGAGAGGAGAGAGAGAGAGAGAGAGAGAGAGAGAGAGGAGAGAGAGAGAGAGAGAGAGAGGAGGGGGCTGAATGGACGTTGCAAATAATATAAAAAAACAACAACAATAATAATAACAATAATAATAATAATGATGATGATAATGATAATGATAATGATGATGATGATGATGAGGATGATGCCCTTAAAAAACGGTAAAAATCCTGGAATAAATGTTGCCTGGCATTTACTGTTGATGATGATGATGATGATGCCGTAAAAAACTGTAATAATCCTGGAATGAATGTTGCCTGGCATTTACCGTTTTAAAAACTTAAATATTAATGTTGGAGAGTGATATTACGGTCACCAACCCGTAAAAGATAATAACAAAGTTTGTATAAATTATGGTCGCCCATATTTTACTGAAATACGGATGAGAACAGTATATTTTTTACGGAGAATTTCCGATTAAATTTACCATTTTATCAACAGTGTAGTACTTTCTTCAGCTTTCTCCAATACTTTTTCTTTTCCATAATTTTCTCCAAAGTTTTCCTTCTCTTTCCACCTTGTCCTCTAGAGTTTTTCCCCTTTCTTTTCCCTCGTCTCTCTCGTATCCCCGCCACCGAAACTACGTAATCTCATTCGAATGGCAGACAGGAAATCACCAATTATTCATATATAGCTCTTTCCCAGCAAGACCAAACAGACATCATCAATGACGAGACGTCTGGAGCCGCAGGACTCCTTTTTCTCTTCTTTCGTCGACATGTGTCGACGCATTTCTTCTCTGATGGCGACATTCGACAGCGGCGAGAACTCCGCAACTTTCTCCTTGACGCCGAAATCGACAGCAGCGAAAGAGACAGCGTGTCTCCAGTAACAAAACGACACCCACCGAGGTCTTTCTCGTCCGCTGCAGTATAATCGACGCCGTCAAAACACTTTCCTCCTGCAGTAGTGGACATTAGCAAGACGAATCTGGGGCTTTCTCTCAGGGGGCGGGGGGATGGGGGTCTGGAGCGCCGTCACTATGAAGATAAATGAGAGGCCTCCAGCGAAGCTGGGGCCCTGGACCCAGGAAAGGGGAACAGACTCATTTTACACGCTGTAGTCAGAGAGACTTGGAGGGATATCCAGCCAGCCAGCCAAGCAGAGAGAGAGAGAGAGAGAGAGAGAGAGAGAGAGAGAGAGAGAGAGAGAGAGAGAGAGAGAGAGAGAGGAGAGAGAGAGAGAGAGTTCTGTATCATATTTATTTTTCTCAAAGAATCATAGTGTTGTATAGAATTTCCAAGTGATTCGGTTGTCAACTTTAAATGTTTCCAGGAAAATAATTGATTAAATCAACCTATTACTGACTTCAATGTTATCAGCTTTACCATTATTATTATCATTATTACTTGCCAAGCTACAACCCTAGTTGGAAAAGCAGTATACTCTAAGCCCAAGGGCTCCAACAGGGAAAATAGCCCGGTGAGGAAAGGAAATAAGGAAAAACCTAATAGAAGTTTAAGAACAATATTAACATTACAATAAATCTTTCATATATAAACTATAAAAACTTGAAACAAACAAGAGGAAGAGACACAAGATAAAATAGTGTGCCCAAGTGTACCCTCAAGCAAAAGATCTCTAACACAAGAAAGTGGACGGCCATGGTACAGAGCTATGGCACTACCCAAGACTAGAGAACAATGGTTTGACTTTGAAGTGTCCTTCTCCTAGAAGAGCTGCTTACCATAGCTAAAGAGTCTCTTCTATCCTTACCAAGAGGAAAGTAACCACTGAACAATTGCAGTAGTTATTCTCTTGAGAAAAGAAGTATTGTTTGGTAATTTCAATGTTGTCAAGTGTATGAGGAAAGAGGAAAATGTGTTAAAAATAGGCCAGACTATTCTGTGTATGTGTAGGCAAAAAAGGAAATAAGCCGTAACCAGAGAGAGGGATCCAATATAATACTGTCTGGCCAGTGAAAGGACCCAATAACATTAACTTCTTTTTG
>NC_090742.1:75960627-75978112 GCF_036898095.1 Palaemon carinicauda | reverse complement strand
GGAAATGAACAAACACGAATGTGAGTTTTAATAATTATAACCATTTCAACAATAATTATATTATGGCCATTTTTTGTTTTATTTTTCCAATTAACGTGTTTTCATACTAAATATGACTGATAATAGAAACTCTAGGTCAGTATTTACAGATATTGTTCATTGGAAAAAAAAAAATCACTTATCCATATCTTAAAGGGTCGGTTGCCTGATGCGTCCTCTCCAATGCCATTTAACTAAGTCATCCTCTTCCACAAAACCTCTTTTCTCCATATCATCCTTCACCGTGTCGCGCCATTCAATTATCTGCCTCCCTTTCGAACTTCCCACTCTAAAAGGTTCCTCCCAAGCTCTCCTCACTCCCACCATACCATCCTTCCTCACTCCCACCTTACCATCCCTCCTCACTCCCACCCTACCATCCCTCCTCACTCCCACCCTACCATCCCTCCTCAACACGTTCCCACACCATCTCGGTCTTGACCCCCTTATTCCTGGCTAAAAAAAAAAAAAAAAAAAAAAAAAGGTCTGCTGTCCCATTCTGCTTTATAGATGAAAGTCAAATGATAAGGTCAATGAATTAATCCAATTAGGGGATTAGATTGTGAAATTCCTTTTAGAAGTCTCTCATTTTTCTTAGTGCAGAGGTGATGTGAGAAAATAAATTATTAAAGACTAATTTTGAGTTCGACAATCTGTTTAGTTTTACTTACTTTGTTGGCTATAGTTGGTTTATTACTTTTCTAGTTGGTTATTTGGTTAGTTCTTTTGTTTGCTTCCGGGATAGTCAATAAGCCGGATTTATTCATATCTCCATTGCAAATATACATTTTACTGCGAGGTTAAGTTTGATATTTCAATTATTTAACAAGCAAATTTGCTTGTATTATATAATCTAAGTGTGTAGCTCTTATATCATTCTAATTGTCAAAACACATGAGGTAAAATTTCAAGTTATAAATCAGCGAGGAAGACCATTGGAACATTCCATGATGACGTATTACTTTCAAAATTCTATGTCAAATATTTATATCAAATCAGATGTTGTTTGTAAGTGTGTGTGTGTATATATATATATATATATATGTGTGTGTGTGTGTGTGTGTGTGTATGTATGTGTATATATGAGTGTATATATATATGTATATATATGTATATATATATATGTATATATTTATATATAAATAGATCATATATGTATCTTTATCTATATTTATATATATATATATATATATATATATATTTATATATATCTATATATATATTTATATATATCTATATATATATTTATATATATATCTATATATATCTATATATCTATATATATCTATATATCTATATCTATATATACATACATACATACATACATACATACATACATACATACATACATATACACGCACTGTCCATATACTCGCCAAAAAAAGAATACTCGCTTCATTTTCCTCAAACCGCCCTAAATGTCACTGAGGTGCGACCTTTCCTTGATAAGGTGACGAATTTGTCTCTTTTGTGTTCGAAGGTAAAGGTGAGAGATAGATTGTCTCATTGGCCACAAAATTTCTTTTAAAAAAGGAACAAGGGGATCTTTCACCTGAATGTTTTTCCAAGTATTTAGTTTTGAATTTATATATAGATAACGTGTTTGATATATAGTTTAATGATAAACCACTTAAAATTAAAGGGGTCATTTACCTGACTTTTTTCCAAGTACTGCATTTTGGTTTAAATTTATATGAAAACAAGTCTTTGAGGTGTATCATTGTTTCATAATAAACCATAAATCATGTTGATTTCGTTTTCTAATTGTGAAGACAAATTAAAAACGTATTTTCAAGAAAATTTGTTTACCAACAAATGGAATCGAGGCGATGTTGAGTTTCTTTATTAATATATTTCAAAGGAAATATATTAGATGATATATTGCGAAACATCCTCTCTGTCTCGTGTCCAGTTGCTATTAATATTGGTATATTGAGAAAGTTTGAAAACTGTTGGAATTTTTTATCCTGAGGTATTTGATTAATCATTTTTATTTTTAACATGTAAATATCTTTGTTCCTTTTGCTGTTCGGGCGTTGCCTATCATCTTAAATTCTTAGAGTAAGCCATAGGTCTACTAGATTCTTAAGACTTAGCCATAGATCTACTAGATTCTTAAGACTTAGCCATAGGTCTACTAAATCTTCCGTATATAATCTAGACAATCTGTTTGAAAACTGTTCTTCATTTACCTCATTGTGCATTTTTATAAGCATTTTCATGATACTAATATCCTTGACATTCAGATCTTCCCAGATTATATCATACACGACGGGGAATAATCTTCCTGGTCAAAGAATTGAATCGGTAGATCTTCAGACCTCAACTGAGAGACGAGGGGAATGCTACTAAATTTTATCAAACAGACATTGAGCTTATATACCAGGACTTGCGAGCAAGAAGGTCACAAAAATTCAAACAAAATTAAACATGAGCTATCAGGTTTGTACGGGTTGTTTTTATTAACAGTGCAGGGAAAGAGCGAGTGATAGATAAAAACCGTACAGTGTACAAGCGTGTATGAAACACGTTTGGTACAAGTGAGTTTTTCGTCAGGCAGGGTGAATGAGAAGAAAATCCCCTTTTGTTCTTTTACTCTATCTGCTGCCTCCCAAAATTAGGGGAAGTGCCGTGGTAGATGTTTGCTTTAATTTAAACCTTGTTTTGTAGGTGATTTCTTTAAAAATGTTATATACTGATGGCATTACAATAATCACAATCATAATAACAATAATAGTAATAACGATATTTATAAAAGTAAAATAAAATTGATTTATTTATGTAAGCAAGTTTGCTGACTTTATCGTTAAGCTGATGGAGTTACATTAGTTGGCTAGTTTTAGATCAGTCTAACTTCATTTAGCACAGGCCCTTGCCTAAGAGTTCTTGCATGGGATAAGATGCCTTGTTTGGAGTTACAGATTCATAAAAAAACTACTGATGAGATATTTCCTTTTGGTTAATAGCAAAATTAATTCTAATCTCATTATTCTTCGATGAAATTTCATCACAAAAGAATCTGATATATGTTGGACATTGGAATACATTATCATTTCAATATGAAAGCAAATTGAAAATAATATATTCCATTCGGTGATTACTTTATCAGGTGGTAAAATTTACATGATTTTTTTCTAGATATAAATAAATTTTTCTAAATAAAATAACCTACAATTTATGAAAAATTAGATTTATTGAGCTTTCGGAGGGACCATCTCCCTTCCTCTTCAGAAAAGGGAGATGGTCCTTTCGAAAACTCAATAAATTTAATTTTGTATGAATAGAGGTTTATTTTACTTATCATAAATACACGGAAAATTGTGTATTTTAGTGCAAATTATTATATTTTTCAACTAACTCATCCATGACGTATATTATGGTAGTTCTTATATCTCTCCTGTATGTTCTTCCTCTTCTATCCCTTTACAGTTGCATACTTGGAGGACTGCCTTTACATCTCACTATCTCCTATTCCCATTCCTCCTCCTCCTCCTCCTCCTCCTCACTCTTTCTCCCCGTCCCCTTGCCCCCCCCCCCAAAAAAAAAAAACCGCTTCCCTAACCTCCTCCTTTGGTGTAGTCTTGGGAGAATCCTGTGTCTTCTCCAATGTACAGAAGAAAGAGCGTCTCCAGAAACTATTTTCTTACGAGACATAGATTTTTACATAAAGCCCAAGGAGAGAGAGAGAGAGAGAGAGAGAGAGAGAGAGAGAGAGAGAGAGAGAGAGAGACTTGTGTTAGGAAAGTCTGCAAAAACATTCCCTATCTCTGATAGAAAGAAAGAATGTTGTCTACCAATTTGAATTGAAGATATCCGATGTTTACTGGCGTGTAGGAATACATTGTATCCTTCTACGGAAAAAGGGGGTTGTGGGGGGGGGGAGAGGGCGCTTCTGAATTGGGACTGGGCTAAGAGGAGAGAGATGGGGGAAGGGGGGGGGGGGGGTTTGTTTCCTTTACGATAGTTGAGAGGAAATTTATAGCAGTGGTAATGGAAAAGACTTCAAACGGATGGTAATGCGTACGGAATGGAAATCAGGGGGTTCCCCTTCCAATAAGCGTATACCAGGAAGGATAGATTACGTGTTTACGTTCTCTGTTCATTTTGCTGGTATTTGGCAGCCAAAAATCTCTCTCTCTCTCTCTCCTCTCTCTCTCTCTCCTCTCTCTCTCTCTCTCTCTCTCTCTCTCTCTCAGAACCAATTAGGTTGTATATATTTTATAATTACGTCCTTTTTTCCACGTGGCCTCTTGAATAACGCAAAATATTGCCCCCCCCCCCCGTCTCTCTCTCTCTCTCTCTCTCTCTCTCTCTCATCTCTCTCTCTCTCTCTCTCTCTCTCTCTCTCTCAGAACCAATTAGGTTGTATACATTTTACAATTACATCCTTCTTTCCACGAGGCCTCTTGAATAACACAAATCTCTCTCTCTCTCTCTCTCTCTCTCTCTCTCTCTCTCTCTCTCTCTCTCATATGGCAGATATTTTCTTTGTTTGTTCTTTATATTTAACCATGCATATCTTCCTCATTCATGTATATATATAAAACTAAGCTATTGTGCCTTTTTTTTACCTTTTCCATATATATGGTACTCGTGGCCCTGAAGGTCAGAAGTTATGAATCAAAGGCAGGATTATTTTATTCTGCTTCAATGGGCGCAATATTTTCTTTGCATGAAAGAAGCTTAAAGGCTATTTATAGGGATGAGGCCATGTTCTCCCTAACTTCAAAAACCGTAGTGACCTGGTCACAGATTTTTTTATTTTTTTTTGTTTTTTGTTTTTTTTCTGGTTTTTTTTTTTTTTTGTTTTGCGTAGATATGAAGGCTTGTTTAAATGTTATAAACATGGGATGTGGTTGGACTGTCTATATAAACATACACAACTCATTTTTACACACACACTAACACATATAGCTGTGTATGTATATATTTAATTTATACAGACGGCAATAACAAGTTTGTATTACTGCCAGTTATTCGATCAGGAAAGTAAAATAACACGAGTCAAATCTAAGCTTCTTTTTTTTTTTACCAGTTTATGTAGTTTTACATCACTGTCCATAATCAGTTCTGTATTATCTTCGGACATTTAACTAGCTTTCATCTACCCACTTTATTCGACTTCTTCCATCACTGTTAACTATAAAGGTACTAATCAGACAAGGGCGCATTAAACACTTGAAGCTTATACCCACTTTTATACCAAAGTAATGTCTCTCCTATCTACATCTTTTTAACATTCTTCACTATATCGTAAAACCTTTAAAGCAAATGCGTTTTACTTTCCTGAATCGGGAATTTATCATATTTCAACATTAATCTACTGCCCATTCCCCAATTTATTGCATTACTCTATCCATAAATATACTGAACAATCCATGGGACATGAGACACACCTGTCTCAGACTTTCTTTTGCACCCAAACCAATCACATACCTTACCAATCTTCAATTCACATTAAAGAATACTTTTTATTACTCTTTAAACCCAATCTACCATAAATTCTCGACATCCATCATTATGCCTTTCTATCAATTCTAAGCCTAACCTTCTCCTTGATTCAATCAACCCCCCCCCTTACCAATCTTCAATCCACACTAAAGAATACTTTTTATTTCTCTTTATACCCAATCTACCTTAGATTCTCGACATCCATCATAATGCCTTTCTATCAATTCTAAGCCTAACCTTCTCCTTGATTCAATCACCCCCCCCCCCCCTTACCAATCTTCAATTCACATTAAAGAATACTTTTTATTACTCTTTATACCCAATTTACCATAAATTCTCGACATCCATCATAATGCCTTTCTATCAATTCTAAGCATAACCCTCATCTTGATTTCATTTTGTTCCAACCTTCTCACTTAATTATTTCATAACACAGACTTAATTCACATGACCTCTTCATTGTCTAAACCCTCGTTGCTCTTTCCTTACCAGTCCTGGGGTCATTTGTCTTCGGTCCCTGGTATTCTAAGTAACGTTGTGCTTCCTTAATAACTTGCCAGTTGCCTCTGTCCCCTTTATTTTTGTGCAAGGGAACAATAAGTTCCTCTCTGTTACTCCTTGGCCATCTGTCACTCATCCGGACACACATTGCATGGTATATATATATATATATATATATATATATATATATATATATATATATATATATATATATATATATATATATATATATATATACACACATATATATATATATATATATATATATATATATATAGAGAGAGAGAGAGAGAGAGAGAGAGAGAGAGAGAGAGAGAGAGAGAGGAGAGAGAGAGAGAGAGAGAGAGAGATAGATAGAGAGAGATAGATAGATAGATGGATAGATAATATATATGTGTGTATATATAATTATATATATAATTATATGCATGTGTATATATACACATATATAAAGTTATGAAATGTATATATGTATCTATACATAATTTATCTGATATATTTATAATATATACGTGTAATATACGTAATTTATATATCTATCTATCTATCTATATACTGTATATATATATACACAAAAATGATTCACAGAGATATATAAAAATATATATATATATATATATATATATATACTATATATGTATGTCGGTCAGTAATCAGTTAGGCTGATTTTTGTGATTTCAAGTGATGCCCAAAAATTTTGTGCCCTTTGAACATTCGATTGCTTGCCCTTATCCTTTGAATATTTTATTCTTGTTAGACTTAGTTAATTGTCCCTTGAATCATCTGGTTATTTGGCGATTATTTTCAGAAGATTTGAGTTCCCTGTCACGTGTTTAGTTAATAACTACTGTAAACCAATCACATTACAGCTTAAATATTCAATGTCCTGTCACTTATGACTGATTTTACATGAGCTGGCCGAACAGAGTTATTTTTGCAGATTTACTGGTGGAAGCACTTCAGATCAGTAAAAAAAATTTAAATAATGCATTTAAAAAAAACATACGTTTAATATCGTAAAATGTGCATAATCAAAGAAAGGAGTCAGAGTCTGTCGGTTTGGCAATGCCAATCTGTATTGTCATATTTTGTAACCATCACAACTACATCATCTACGTGTTCACACAAAATCCTCCATTTGGAATCGCTAATATTTCATGCCTAACTAGTGACGGTAGGTACTTTAAAGGCCTACCGAAAAGCCAAGCGACATTTCGCCTCTAAACATTTGACAATTAAGTATTACGAAACGACGTCCAAAACAAAGAATTCCATTCGGTTGTGTCCTACCACTTTTAATTTCCTCTTACGTCATTTTGTATCTCACCACTATTAATTTCCTCATACTTATAACGTCAAATAATCAGGAGGTAAAATCGTGAATAAAACCTTAACAGCACTAATTTTTTTACGGTCCAAAGATGATGCCTCAGTAGCTTGACATCGTTTATTATCCATGTTGTTAGTTTCATGACATAAAGTTGCTAATGTACATATAAAGAAAGAAGTGAATTAATAATATATAGTTATTTAGGACAGAATGCTGAGAGTTCGAAGTTGATTTTGGTATAATTTAAGCTCAAGGTAAAATTATAGTCCAATCCAATCCGAAAATTAACAAGGATCTTTTAGATATCAGTGGATAATCTATAGTAATCATGTCTGTAGCTGTTTACCTCAATGTGTGCTAAACATGAACCAAAGGCTCTCCCACCCATTGTTCCACACGAAGGGTAAATGCAAGGCGGACAGTCGCTGTTACCAATTTTGTTATATGGGTGACAATCAAGTGTAAATGACGTTATAGACGAGGAAACAACGGGCAAACCATCGAATTCCTTGTGTCCGTTGTTGAGGCACTGGATGAGCGCTTTACTATTGCCTGACAACAACTCTTAACTGCACTCTATCCTCTGCCCGACGTCTGGCCCAAGTCATACGTTCGCCAGCCTGTTCCCACTATCTGCCTTGGACTGTTTGATCTGATAACACTTTCAAAGCTAGAGAATTACGAGCAAATCTGGGCGCCTGACCTGTATTTGGCAGTCTTGTGAAAGGGGCTTAAGAAACGTTCGTGCTCATATACAGAATGTATAGGCTTTTTACTTTTCTGCTATCATGGAAACATTCTTTCCGAGGCTTCCGGTGTAATTTTCAAATGTGCGTGTATCTTAAACCCATATGTCGGTAAATATGTAGATACTTTATGGGCTGCTTTTCTGGTCCTATACTGGAGGGGAACCCTACTCCCAAGAAGACCTTCGCAGTCATTTTATTGTATACATTTCAAGGCATTCAGCATTTCACACCGCATATTGCTCATTTATTATCAAATCCGCATTATCGAAACACTTAGAAAACATATGAATATGGATATTCATAGTCGGATTCATCTGTTTCATCTTCTGGTTCAACGGAGGACATGCCATTCATAAGACATTGAATTGGTTCCACCTTAATGGTGTATCTCACAGAAGACTTGCTATATTGACGATTCATATCACAGCAGTGATATTAATTTTTGATATGTTTAGGTTCTTTCCTCTAAGGAATTCCTTACTAAAGGAAGTATCTGACTGATTTATTCTTCTGTCTGGAGTATGTGTCAGAATAACATGAACGGCAGACCACAGAAGGTAACGGAGAAGAATAGGCCACAAAATAGGAAACTGGATGGGAATTACAGAAATAGCACGATAAAGAAAACATGAAAAAGTAGGAAATGAAAAATAGACCAGAAAGAAAAATTGATTGGCAAAGTTAGTTGATAATAGTTTATCCAGACCCATTCCTGAAGGTTATAAAAGAAAACTGAGTTATTAAGATTAGACAGGAAAAATATATAAACAAAAACACAAAATAATGACTTGAAATACATAAAGAGCAATAACTAGCGAAAATAATTTATATGAAAATACAGAATGAAAAACTTGGATACCCGAGTGTGAAGGAAAACTCTTCAAGAAGTAATAACCAAAGACGACAATAAAGAAAATCACCAAAGCGACAGAGAACTGTGGGCGGTAAGGTATTCAATGCCGTTTCCCGTGGCTAAAGAGTCCATGGCTGCCTGTCCTCCGCTTGCATTCCGGGGTCCATGATCGCCAAGTTCGCAGAGTCGCAGACTGAGTTTTGACAGACGGCCGAGATTCACCGCGTTATGACGAGTTAAAGTGTTTTGTTTATTTAGTGTCAACAATCGATAGATTTGTTAATGGAAGATGTTCTTCCAGTTGTAAGGGATTTACGATGAGCTGTACTTGAAGGGTTGTCGATCATAGGCGAACTTCAGTGTGAGGTTCCCTAGCTTGTTATTCGTGGAATAATGGTAAGTTTTCATTTTTTATTAGATATTTTCCGCATTTATCAGTCTTTCTTTTTACGTAGGATGTGACAAAAGCTTAGTCTGTTTCGAGGGAGGTAGTCATGGTTCAGGCTTTTATAGTGTTTGTACTCTTATTACTCATATCCTCTCGTTGTTAATACAGTATATGGTATGCCTGTTTGCCATATACGTTGTTGGCCTTTGGTGTCGTCTTAATTGCTCACGCTTTTAAACTTATTGGATGTTTAGTAATGTGAAGTTCACTCAAGACTTAACTTTTAATTTACGTAAATAGTTACCGTGTTTCTTAATATTTTTAATATTGCATGTCTTAACCACTTTGCTGATAGGAGTATTTTTGTATTAAGCCGTTCAACGTATACTGTGACATGTGGTAGTTATCAGTGCTCTGTCTTTGAGGAAAATTATAGATTTGTAATTTGACGGAAAGTAAGATCAATCTTGATTGGTAAGCCTCAATTTTTAACAGGTGGTGTTAAGATAACTGGTTAACCTTTCAATCTCAGTTTTAACTTATTTGATGCTACGGTTCGATTTCTGTATGAATTTACTTTGGATTGTAATCTTCAGGTTTTGAGTTTTGTAGCCAAGTAATATATTCATATATGACTAATCGGATAATGTTTTCTCAATTTGTCAAGATGGATTTGTTAGATGACTTTTTGATATTACCTTTTACATTTATTACGTAGTACAAGTATCGGCCCTTCTATGGTTAGTTTTCGTTAACTGCCTATATGTTAAAATATATTCAGTGTTTCGCTATTAAACTAATCAGATCTTTAAATTTTGATTACTATCAAATTTTATATTCAGTTTTTATCTAAAACGAAAGTAAACTTTGGTATTCTAATCCTATTTAGTTTTAATATTATCAAACATTACGTGAATTGGATCGATTGTATTGATTTTGGATCAAAGGAAATATTAAGTGCAAATGTCAACTTAATTTGGTTAACGATATAAATGTTTGGTAACACTAAATTTTTCATAATGTATGAATTATTAACCTGGTATTAGAGTTCACTAGTTGAAGGTTGTTCTCGGATATTTTACATTTTCAACTACCTCAGCATTACGAAATTAGGAACATCAAAGTTTTCTCTTCCTGGCTTTCGTGTTTTAGAATTTAGATATTTTAGTTATCTGCCTCGAATAAATTTTTAAATATAAATATAATTCCCTTATGGATCTGTTTTGTTATGGGGATTTAAATTTGTTTATAATTTTCAAAGGGTTGAATTAGCAGTCAAGCTTGTTTTTAAACAATCTCAAATTGAAATTAAATTTATTTTAAACGTTTTATTGAAATTTAAAATTTTAATTGTGTATATATATATTATATATATAATATATATATGTATATAATTATTTTATTTATATATATTTAGATATATGCTTACTCATATATATAGATATTTATCTATATTTATATATTGATATATGCATATACAGTACACTAAATATGTATATACATTATGTATGTATGTGTGTATATATATTATATATATTATATATTATATATTATATATTATATATATTATATATTATATATATTATATATTATATATTATATATATATTATATATTATATATTATATATTATATATCTATATTATATATATATATATATATATTATATATATAAAATACCTAAGTGGAGGTATAAACACATTCTTCATATATATTGTTTATACGAGTATATACTATTATTCAATATAAGCATGCGTGCGTGTGTGTGTTTTCAGTTTTAATGTGAATGTCCTCTAACCCTCCCTCGGTTGAAGATCCATCTGCTGTCTCCAAAATGGTAACCAAAATGTTAATTTAGGGGGGAAAAAATGGTTGTAAGATGTGTGATTATTTCGTCAAAATTTAATGTTTTCCTATTGGCTTCCTCCCATTGACGTGTTTTATTCATTCTAATATGATGAATAGTGAGTTTTTTTTTTTTTTATCGTTGTATATACCTATATGTAAGCCATACAACTGGGTTAGGTAGGGGGGATATAATAACATTGTGAAAGGGTTTGCGTAACTCTGATCAGCAAAGCTTTACTGGTCAGAACCACCTATACTAGGCTGGTTTGCTCTGAGGGATCAGACAGAACGGTCCCATCACCAATCCAAAACCCCAGACAAAGACATGTCCGAGGCCATTGTCCTGCAGTGGACTAGAAAAGTCTGCATTTGTTGTTGTTTGATGAGCGTAGATGTTACGGTCTTCTAATGATTTGGAGAGATTTTATTGTAACTAACAAAGGCCATTTCATTATTATTATTATTGATTACAATTATAATTATCTAAGTCTAGATTCATTGCCTGTAATAGTATTTATAAAACTTCATTTATAGATCCCCAAAGTGAAAATCATTAACGAGCGCAAAGTCTACATAAAATAACCAAATTTATTCAATTATCATCAGAAGTTGTTACATAGAACGGTCGTAGATTGCAATTGGCCAATCAATCTAATGGCAGTAACAGTAATTTATATTATGCTGTATGTTGAGAGCAATATTTAGGTATTAAAGCAGTGGTGTGCATTTATTTCTATCGATAATTTGTATATTTAAAGGGGAAAAAAATCCAGTTGATTTTCTATTTTAAGGCTTCGGGTCTAATATCTTTGAAGTTGTTCATTTGCATAGGTAAAAAAAAAGTTCCATCGAAATAAATTTTTCATTTTTCGTTTTGAAGTTGTCAATTTGCATAGGTAAAGACTTTATCGTCGGAATATTTTATATATTTTAGGATGTATAAATGCAGAAACTTATTATTTTCGAATATTTTTAGTGACTTTTTTTTTTTTTTTATTATTATTGAACATGACTTATAGGAAACGTCTTTGCCTAGCAATCTGCAGGCCTGGGGTTAGAGACCCACTGTACCTCGATAGCTCTTGGTAGTGTCTGCAACCTCACCATCCTTGTGAGCTAAGGTTAGGATTTTGGGGAACTTCTAGGTCTTCCTACTGAGTCATCAGCAGCCATTGCCTGACCTTCCCTGGTCCTAGGTTAATTGATCTGGGGTTTAGACGCTGATGATATGCATATATGGTCAGTCTCTAGTACATTGTCGCTTTCCCTTCCCGGTGCCACTCATAAGCGGTCTTTGAAACCTTTAACGCCAAATTACTTTTACTTGTTTTTGGGCATCGGTTTATATAGTCAGTGAGAGTTCCTGAATAAAGTAGGAATGTACCACAATTTAATATCTCGCTGAAACACTATAACGTAAGCTCTCTCTCTCTCTCTCTCTCTCTCTCTCTCTCTCTCTCTCTCTCTCTCTCAAAACTACAATTACCATGGAGTAAGAAAAATCGTGACTCTCCGAAGGAACCAAAATGCCCCCAAGGCCTAACCGCTTCTGCCACATGATTTGTTTTGAGAAAATGCTATTGGGTAAATGGCAGGGTTTCAGATTACGGAAGCAATTTGAATGTTTGGTTTTTTTTTTTTTTCAGACTAGACGCAATTCTTCAAACTCTCCCTGATGAATGATGAGTCATGGATGGCATTTTGCTTTCCACGTAAAACGTTTCCTCGTAAAACGCTTCCTCGTGAAACAGCTTCTATACTTAGCGATATTATTTACCTCCTATTTGTGCTCTAAACAATGAAACTCGATATTAAATGAAGACATAAAACGTTCCTTGAACTAGTTTCCTTTCTTAATGTAGAATTCAAACAGGAATATCTCACTATCGATGTCTTATAAGGTACTTCCTATTAGTTCAACTCGCCTGTTTTATCCATTAACTAACTTTGGAGCCTTTATTATAAATACGTTGATTGCTGTGTAGGTACTTTATCATCTGGATGTAAATTTATTGAAAGGCTATTGCCAGGCAATGTAATATCAATATTTATATTGAATTCCTACGTTTAAGTGTCCATCTTGAGAGGAAGGTTTAGCAAGGTCATTAAGTCTACCGATAGCCTTCTGGAAACGTCCCTGCTTAGCAATCTGTTGGACGAGAGAGTCACGCTTAAGTACGACAGTTCGTAGTAGTATGTGCAACCGCATCATAGTTGTGAGCTAGGGATATGAGATTTGGGTGGGCCCATAGGTCTATCTGCCGAGTCATCAGTAGCCATTGCCTAGCCCTCCCTGGACTTAAATTCAAAAGGGAACTTGATGATAATAATAATAATAATAATAATAAATAAATGATAATAATAATAATAATAATAATAATAATAATGATGATGATGATGATGATTATTCTAAAGGACATTGTCATGTCCCTTGCCTTTGCCTTTCATGCGCAACCGTTAAACTGTGTAATATAAAGACCAGCATCAGATGTATTTTATGTAGTTTAACAAAGCCATGCAAGTCCAAATATATATCGACTCTTAATTTCAACATGGTGAAAGATCATCATGGTCGAATTGTGCAATGGGCTCTCAACTTCACTAACATTTCATTGTTGTGATTTCCCTTGTTCTTACAAAAGAAGCGAGAATACCTGTTCATCACTGGAAATATATTAAAGCAGATTAAAAGAGAAGAAAAAAACTGCTTGACACAACGCCAAGAACTGAATGTCAAAACTGGACGAAACACCAGTGCCATTTTTCAGTGGCACACTTCCTGTCTGCGGTCTTACAAAGACTTTAATTAAGGTGTTGTTTCTCCTCGGAGGTATTATTTTCTTCCCCCAGAAATCGCTTTCGTTTCCGCCTTATTTATCCATTTATTTTCCCTTTTCCCCTTCCCTTCTGTCTTTCCCTCGAGGCAATTCTTTTTTTTTTATAGTTTCGCTTATTTTCTTTTTCTTTTTCTGTTTGTTCTCCCTTCTCTTAACTTCTAGCTTCCATTATCCCAGGTGTCCGTGTCTCCTCCATCACCCTCTCTATCACCCATTTTTCCTCATGTGCGACTTCCTCCTGCCTGCAAGACTGGGTGACACCCCTCCCTTTTCACCCCCCAACCAATACTGTCCCCTTCACCCCCCCCCCCCCACCCTCAGCAAAGAGAGACATCCCCAAAAAGTCATCTACCAGCTTTCATCCATCCTATCCAGCTCTCTCTCTCTCTCTCTCTCTCTCTCTCTCTCTCTCTCGCTCTCTCGCTCTCTCGCTCTCTCGCTCTCTCGCTCTCTCGCTCTCTCTCTCTCTCTCTCTCTCTCTCTCCCCCCATGCCACAATACAAGAGCTGTTAGTAGAGTTTTGAGCGCATTTTTATTTATTTGCTTTGACATCTCTCCGTTGCCTTAATTGCCAATTTAGCTCATTTATTCTGCCTCGAGTTAAATAAGCATCCACTGTCGCCGGAGCTTAAAAATCAATCGATCAGTCTTTAGTCAGACGCTTGAATCTCTTCATAGACCCTTAGTGACCAACCACAAATGACCATTTGTTTATCTGATCATTACTTGCTCATTACTTGGAGCATAATGAGCTGAGAATTGCAGACTATGAATATTCTTATGATTGCTGATGAAGTAATGTTCGACATTGGGCAATACTTCGTTGCTAAAATTTGATTATTGTTATGGCTTAGTGTATGACTACTCCCTCTCCCCCTTACCCAAGGGGCTGGGATAGGTCAGCGTCACCGGAAAAATATAGATTACATTATATATTTATATATATAGCCAGAAGATTGCTTTTCATTATATAGGAGATTTTTATTATTGTACAAGACAAGATATTTAGCCTACAAGTAAGATATAAGATTGTTGGTTAAAATGAGAATCTTGATTAGAGCTCAAACTCATTATTATTATATTAAGAAAAACTGCAATATTAGTGCCATTTTGAAACAAAGCCCTTATCAGTCATATTTTCCTTTTATGTGGGTCCTTGTTGTTTTTTTTTTTTTTTTTTTTTTTTTTTTTTTTTTTTTTTTTTTTTTTTTTTTTACAAAGATGAAAGCCTTGAACTGCTTCTTGAATGTCAGCATCGTGCATCTTACTTCCCTTTATTATTCTATAATAGGTATTTATTTTAATTAATTTTTATCTGTCGATCTTATTTTATAAGAAGCCATAGCAAACAAAGTAATAGTGGGCAATGGCTAAAGAAATTAGCAAAATAGTAAGAAATGCAATCCCCCCCCCCTCGTGCTAAAACATAAGGAAAAACGCAATTCTTTGTAATGAAAGTTCCTCCACGTCTCTTGTATAAATTGTTATCTTCTAGGAGATTATTTATATGCATGTTACTTTGGTAATCGTTGGTTTCTCTTAAGGTAACAGACACTAGAATTTGTCTCTCGGGAGAGTTGTACTGGGATTAATACTTATTTTTGATAGCACGCTTCTTACGGGTGGCGGTGGAAGTCTGATGAGAGCACGTGATTAGGGCTTTATATGCCAATATCCCTTTCCTTATACGCCTACATCTTACGATATTTACATATGCGCGTGTATATATATATATATATATATATATATATATATATATATATATATATATATATATAATGTATGTATAGGTCTATATATATATATATATATATATATATATATATATATGTATATGTATATATACATACATATATATATTCATATATATATATATATATATATATATATATATATTCATATATATATATATATATGTATATATATACATATATATATATATATGTATATATATTCATATATATATATATATATATATATATGTATATATATACATATATATATATATATATATATATATATATATGTATATATACATACATATATATATTCATATATATATATATTCATATATATATATATATATGTATATATATACATATATACATGCATATATATATTCATAAATATACATGTATATATACATATATATATGTATATATATATATATGTATATATACATATATATGTATATATACATATATATGTATATATATACATACATATATGTATATATATATATATATATATATATATATATATATATATATATCTACATACATATATATAGCAATTAAAGAAAGCGCTAAACATAAGGGAGAATAAACAATTTTGGGAAATATTCGGGAATAGATATTTTCCTAATTCATACCGTAAATAGGCTACACCGAAGACTGGTAATTCGGTGATTGGTTACTCCTGAGTAATTCATTATTAGCAAAATTTTTGTAGGTTTTGAAAAATTGTCTTCCTTTCAGCTGGAGAATCCTCGTGAAATTCCTCAGTCATCGATGACCTCATTCGTTGTGGCGCCATTTTACATGAATTTAGTAATCTGCCAATCATGAATGACGAACATTCACACTTCTGTCCAAGTATAATTCATTTCAAATCTATCAAATCTAATCTCTAAATTCGTCTAAGGGGTTTTAAATGTTAGCAAGTTCATTATCTCTAAAATACGTTTAAACAATTTTGTTAAATTTTGGGTTATTACAATGTAATTATTTTATTTACTATGTATTGTTTGTGTATTTTTGGCAGGTATTTAGATAAATTATAAAAATATGTAAAGAAAATAGTCCCTTTATTATTAATTAATTTCCGATTTTATAAAAAATTTTCCTGCTGATCTTCAAATTCTCACGGCAAATAAAGGGGGGGGGGGGGAAAGAGGAGAAACAACCCTCGTCAATAGAAATAAATGTTTTCTGACTTCCATAAATGAATCACCCAGGTGGATATTGCTCCATAACCGTTGCTTTCACCAGGTAGAAATCCAATAGCACCCGACCTTTCTCTTTCGAATTCGCATTAATGTCTGATGGTATATATCAATTACCCAATGGCGGATGATGTTATCTGGCAGTTACGCAAATGCAGATTATGTTTAGCTTTGCGTAGCACAATAAATGATTCGCTCGCTGATTTGCTAATGTCGGTTTAGGCTGAATGGAGGAGAGAAATGCTTCGTGTAATTTACTGCATAAAACGTAACCTCCTTTAGAATTATTGGCGAGTCCCATACCGCTGGTAATTATTGGAGGTCTTGTTATGGGAGGAAAATTATTATTGTTATTATTATTATTATTATTATTATTATTGTTATTACTTGGTAAGCTGCAACCCTAGTTGGAAAAGCAGGATGCTATAAGCCCAGGGGCTCCAACAAGGAAAATAGCTTAGGGAAAATAAGGATTTGCGAATGAATTCGGCGAAGTTGCAATTCTGTTGTAGGATTGAAAAGTGTTTTATAGAAACGCGTTGTTTA
>NC_090742.1:75940627-75955627 GCF_036898095.1 Palaemon carinicauda | reverse complement strand
GTTTACTCGAATGGCGTCGTCCTAAAGTGCTGTTTCTCGGCTTCAGTTTCACGGTTAAATATCGACCTTATTTCTAATCTCCGTATCTATTGTTCGATTCCGTAAGATAATGTATTAGAGATTTCAATGCGTTTTTCTGTAGTGTTTTACTCGAATGGCGTCGTCCTAAAGTGCTGTTTCTCGGCTTCAGTTTCACGGTTAAATATCGACCTATTTCTAATCTCCTTATCTATTGTTCGATTCCGTAAGATAATGTATTCGAGATTTCAATGCGTTTTTCAGTAGTGTTTGTTTACTCGAATGGCGTCGTCCTAAACTACAGTTTCTGGGCTTCAGTTTCACGGTTAAATATCGACCTATTTCTAATCTCCTTATCTATTGTTCGATTTCGTACGATAATGTATTCGAGATTTCAATGCGTTTCTCAGTAGTGTTTGTTTACTCGAATGGCGTCGTCCTAAACTACAGTTTCTCGGCTTCAGTTTCATGGTTAGATTTCAATGCGTTTTTCAGTAGTGTTTACTCGAATGGTGTTGTCCTAAACTACAGTTTCTGGGCTTCAGTTTCACGGTTAGATTTCGATGCGTTTTTCAGTAGTGTTTACTCGAATGGTGTTGTCCTAAACTACAGTTTCTGGGCTTCAGTTTCACGGTTAGATTTCAATGCGTTTTTCAGTAGTGTTTACTCGAATGGTGTTGTCCTAAACTACAGTTTCTGGGCTTCAGTTTCACGGTTAGATTTCAATGCGTTTTTCAGTAGTGTTTGTTTACTCGAATAGCGTCGTCCTAAACTACAGTTTCTGGGCTTCAGTTTCACGGTTAGATTTCAATGCGTTTTTCAGTAGTGTTTACTCGAATGACGTTGTCCTAAACTCAATTTCTGGGCTTCAGTTTCACGGTTAGATTTCAATGCGTTTTTCAGTAGTGTTTACTCGAATGGTGTTGTCCTAAACTACAGTTTCTGGGCTTCAGTTTCATGGTTAGATTTCAATGCGTTTTTTCAGTAGTGTTTGTTTACTCGAATAGCTTCGTCCTAAACTACAGTTTCTGGGCTTCAGTTTCACGGTTAGATTTCAATGCGTTTTTCAGTAGTGTTTACTCGAATGACGTTGTCCTAAACTCAATTTCTGGGCTTCAGTTTCACGGTTAGATATCGACCTATTTCTAATCTCCTTATCGAGTCACTAAACGACTGCAACTTAGGCGATATGCAAGATGAACTGGCTATTAAAACGTGGCTTTAATCTTATTCCAACCGGTAAAAAAACTTTGGACGCTGATCTGTATCGTATTTATGAACTCCTTTGTGATATGAATTTCGGTCGGCGGGGTTAAAGGACACGCAACTCTTAATGGGAAGATTTATAGTTAATTTTTTTTCTTTTTTTTATGCCTTTCCCCAACGCTTAATCAGTTTTTTTCTATATATACTCTGTGAAGCTTCTTATCAACATATGCAAATTAAAACTTATGTTCCCTGCATGACAATGGTTTGTCGTGCTAGTTTAGTCTTATTCATTAAGATATTAAGATTTTGTTTTTCAAGTTTTAATTACTGTGATTTCTTTGATTAAATCTTATGCGGCTGCTTATACGATCAAACTAAACTCATCATTAATCTCCTTTGGGTAATAAAGAGATTATCGAAGATATTAAGATTTTTTTTTTTTTTTAAATTTAAGTACTGTAATTTCTTTGATTAAATCTTAATCGTTTGATTACACGATCAAACTAAACTCATCATTAATTTTCTTTGGGTACAAAAAGAGATTATCTATTGGAATCTGTAACATCTCTTTGTCTAGGATTGATTTAACAAAGAATGCCATTTCCATGTTCATAATAATTTGTCATCTTGAGTATCAATTGCATGCCATACAAGCCTGGCTATTTCTTTCATAATTGGATTAGCTTGCTATTGACACAAAATTTCAGGAGTATTTTTTAATTAGTTTCAATGTATGTCATTTTTGTTTATATGTATATATATATATATATATATATATATATATATATATATATATATATATATATATATATATATATATATATATATTTATATACACCATATTTGTATTTAAATGTTGTAGAAAATAGACAAACTTCATAGTTTCTATGCATTTTTATTTTGCTGTATGTCAGGGAATAAAAGTACCTCTCGACCATGCATTTAAAAGTATGCTGTGCATAAATATTTTTCTCCGAATCTTTTTCAAAGCTATTAGATTTCGATACCGTGTTGCTGACGTCAGTTCTGGATTCCCACGCATTGTTCGTCATAATGAGAACTTGAAAAAAAGTGATATAGCCTGATATTTTAGATTTTTTAAGCCGAGAGGAAATGTGGGTGAAAGAAGAATGAGAACCGATGGGTAACTAACCATGGTAGGGAATAGTTTTGAAAGTAAAGTATTAGTAACTGATTTAATGTGTGGTTTAACCGCAATTTTTTATACATAGGTAAATTTTTCTTTGTGGTCTTGAAAGTTAAGATTTTTTTTTTTAACCTCAATATGTACCAAGACTTAAATTCCCACTGAATTTTTACTTGAGAAATTAGTCCACTCATGATAAGAAAAGAAAAATGCTCTAGATGATTTCATCTTCTTTACTTAGTCATGTAAAATAGCATGTTAATTAACTGGGTATGTATATACATGTGTTATCTTCAATTATTACGAGGTTCAAACGCGTTTGACTGCAAACCTCTCCGTGTACGAGTCTTGTATTTATTCCAAAGTATAGGAATGAACAGTTTTTTTATCAGGAAAGAGATTATAATTGCATTTTCAATTAAATTGTAATAGTTACAATTTCAATCTTACATGTTGTTGTAGCTCGCATAATCCTTATTCACTAATTTGAATTTCAGTTTAATTAGTTTAATGTAATGATATAACGGGTAATATCAATAACGGGTAATATCAAATTTCTGGAGAAGACAACGAATTTTGAAATTGATTTAGAATTATATATTTGTTATTTTGTTCATGTATCATTTTACTGTGTTTTCACTTATAATATGCAGACAATGGTGCAAATTATGGGGCAAGAAATTGAAACCTAACTTAACTTATAAGTATGATTGTAAGTCCGTCTAGGACAGTAACTCTTCGACATCCAGATCATTGCATTGACGATATCTCGAACTATATAAAACTCATTTGAAATTCTAGGTGTGATTCTTGATTAAAAATTTAATTTTGAGGAACATATTTGGTCTGTTTCTTTAATTGCACCCCAAAATTAGCTTATCGATTTTTTTCAAGATTTTTGGTGATCTGTCTATCCTTAGGAAATATTTTAGTTCATTAATTTTACCTTGTTTCGAGCATTTTTCTCATGTCTATTCTTCATCTGCCAACTCCTCCTGATTTGTAGAATAGGAACTTGCCGTGTATTAAACCTAGTCTTCGTCTGCCAACTCCGCCTGATTTGTTGAATAGAAACTTGCCGTGTATTAAACCTAGTCTTCGTCTGCCAACTCCGCCTGATTTGTTGAATAGAAACTTGCCGTGTATTAAACCTAGTCTTCGTCTGCCAACTCCGCCTGATTTGTTGAATAGAAACTTGCCGTGTATTAAACCTAGTCTTCGTCTGCCAACTCCGCCTGATTTGTTGAATAGAAACTTGCCGTGTATTAAACCTAGTCTTCGTCTGCCAACTCCGCCTGATTTGTTGAATAGAAACTTGCCGTGTATTAAACCTAGTCTTCGTCTGCCAACTCCGCCTGATTTGTTGAATAGAAACTTGCCGTGTATTAAACCTAGTCTTCGTCTGCCAACTCCGCCTGATTTGTTGAATAGAAACTTGCCGTGTATTAAACCTAGTCTTCGTCTGCCAACTCCGCCTGATTTGTTGAATAGAAACTTGCCGTGTATTAAACCTAGTCTTCATCTGCCACCTCCTGATTTGTTGAATAGAAACTTGCCGTGTGTTAAACCTAGTCTTCATCTGCCAACTCCTCCTGATTTGTTGAATAGAAACTTGCCGTGCATTAAACCTAGTCTTCATCTGCCAACGCCTCCTGATTTGTTGAATAGAAACTTGCCGTGTAGTAAACCTAGTCTTCATCTGCCAACGCCTCCTGATTTGTTGAATAGAAACTTGCCGTGTATTAAACCTAGTCTTCATCTGCCAACTCCTCCTGATTTGTTGAATAGAAACTTGCCGTATATTAAACCTAGTCTTCATCTGCCAACTCCTGATTTGTTGAATAGAAACTTTCCGTGTATTAAACCTAGTCTTCATCTCTAACTCCTCCTGATTTGTTGAATAGAAACTTTCCGTGTATTAAACCTAGTCTTCATCTGCCAACTCCTCCGGATTTGTTGAATAGAAACTTGCCGTGTATTAAACCTAGTCTTCATCTGCCAACTCCTCCTGATTTGTTGAATTGAAACCTGCCGTGTAAATTGAAACTTGCCGTGGATTAAACTTTAGTCTTCATCTGCCAACTCCTGATTTGTTGAATAGAAACTTGCCTTGTATTAAACCGAGTCTTCATCTGCCAACTCCTCCTGATTTGTTGAATAGAAACTTGCCTTGTATTAAACAGAGTCTTCATCTGCCAACTCCTCCTGATTTGTTGAATAGAAACTTGCCGTGTATTAAACCTCTTGCTCCTGATCTGAATATTAATCTCTGGCATCGTCATTTTGTTAGTTCCTAATGCAAATTGGAAAAGATTTTTCATAATTCAGATCACCCATTGCACTTCGATCTAACCATCTTGTATGTAGTACTAGGTATTTCGATCATTTTAACAGATGTGCCTCCTTCATCATAAGACAAAATACTAAAAGGTATTCGTAAAATTTTATTCCATTTATGATCAGATTGTGAAATTATTTTCCAAATCAGGGAATTAAATTGGTGGAACTTCTGAAATTAAAACTTTTTGTAAATGCTTTTCTGTTGAGCAGGTCGACATGTCTCGTTTTATGATGGATCTATTTTAAAGTTGTTACTGATATTTAAATATTTTTTTTTTTTATTCATTACTTCCAGTACATATTTTATTTGATATTCCCTTATCTCCTTTCCTCATTGGGATACTTTCCTTGTTGAAGCCTTAAAGCTTGTAGCATTCTGCTTTTCCAACCAAGGCTGTAGGATGGCTAATAATAATAATAATAATAATAATAATAGTGTTAATGTTTATATTATTGATAATAATATTTATATTAATAATATTAGTAGTGATGGTGATATCGCGGTGATAGTGATACAGATGATAAACTATACCTTTATCAAAAATATCTTAAACATTTAAGCACGGAATAGCTCATTGTACCCCCAAACATCATAAAATGTTATATCTGCGAGATTACTTTAAAATTGTAAAAATATTTGACGTATCAGGTACACAGGTTCTAAACGGAAGTCGTTTTCCTTCTGATGCACACAGCATGTGTTGTACGCAGCCAGATCTCGTACGTCATTGCCATCACACCTAAAATAAATCAGTCCCCCCAAAGCCTTTGAACGTTTTCCCTTCGCTAAGGTGGTTATTATTTGGTTCCCGTTTGTGTCCTGTAGCGGGATTACGCGAACTAATTATACCTGCTAACCCTCCCTTAGTTCACATGGAGCCTCTAGATTTTCAGATCTATATCTCACTAACCGACCACAATGTAAAGTCTCACGAGAACCAAATTAGTGTGTAATTGCCATTTGAGCAAGATCAATTTTGCCTGAAATTTCTTGGCGTGAGCTCATGGGAAATTCCCGTTTTTCTTCCTGGCTTGGCTGAAATAGAGACCTTGGCTTGCACACGTGAGTTGGCTGTTTTAAAGGTTAAATGTTAAAGGCCGCTCATGAATGACAGAGGCAAGGGACAGTGACATTTCCCTATCGAGTTGGACAGTGCCCTAGAGACTGACAATATATACATATGATCAGCACCCAAGCCCCCTCTCCACCCAAGCTAGGACCAATGAGGGCCAGGCAATGGCGGCTGATGACTCAGAAGATAGACCTATAGGCTCCCCCAAGCCCCCATCCATAGCACACAAGGATGGTGAGGGTGCAGCGACCAAAGAAACTAACGAATTTGACCGTGACTGGAACCCCAGTCTGGTTTTAACCAGTCAGAGACGTTACCACATCGGCCACCACAACCCAAACAGGTTTGTGTGTGTGTGTGTGTGATATTGCATGATTGACTTGAACCGTCAACTTAAAATGTATTTTGGGATTTTGTAATAAAGGTTGCAAAGAGTGTGTGTTAATAAAGCCTCGTTGTATTTGGATAACTGTGTTATAAATGTGTTTGAATGAAAACAAATTATATGGGATGGTTTGGTAATTATATTTGTGTAATTGTCTCCATATACATATATATATATATATATATATATATATATATATATATATATATATATATATATATATATATATATATATATATATATATATATATATATATATATATTTATATATATATATTTAATTATATATATAAATATATGTATACATATGAGAATAAATTATATAATTATACATGTATATATATATATATATATATATATATATATATAATTTATATATATAATTACAAATAGACATAACTATGTATATTCATGTGCGTATAATTACGCACTTGCCCTTGTGCGTGTCCCTACATACCCACATGCATAAAGCGAAAAGGAGTTAGGCCTCACCAGCAACATCATAATGCTCGACAATTCGTTATTCGTTTGAAAGGAAGGGAAAGGAACGAATCGCCCCCCCCCCCTCCCCCCCCCCAAAAAAAAGAATTTTAAATGAAAGCAGGGTTCTAAATGTGGGGTTTTCCTAAAATTGAGAATGATATTGAGGCAATACGCTTATAAATGGGACTAAATTGACATGGGATAAAACGGCGACTGTCTCGCTTCGGGAGAGTTTTAATGTACTCGTGATCTATGTAATGATCTGGAATTTTTCGATGTTTTATGAGTAGTGCTGTTTCATTACCTCTGCTGTCGTCACCTCTGCCATTGCTGTTTATTATTACGGCTGCAAATACTACTGCTGATAATGCTAAATTGGTTGCAATTTTCTATATTAAAAAAAAAAGTGGCGCTTCAACTGATAATGATAACGATTTTTTTTTTTTTTTTTTTTTGAAAATGATTGATTATAGTTATTGTTATTAGTAGTATATTTCTTATCTTATCGCTGGTGATTGATATTGTTATAATTATTATTATTATTATTATTATTATTATTATTATTATTATTATTATTATTTCGATTAAGTATATTTTCCTTGACCATAAAAATTTCCCCCCTAGGAAACTTCATCATTGTTGGTGCTAATTACTTCCCTAATTACTTCATGCTCTATAATTTCCATCGTTCTGATAAGATAATTGTTAGTTTATACTCTTCTTACAAAATTAAGACAGGAAGTTTACCCCAAATTATCTGGAACTTCGAGGGAGGCAAGTTGAGTAGAATTGGTTATGGTAAGGGTGAAGTATATTTTTATGGACATCATTCTACCCGATAAATATATCTCGAAAGTTATTTCTTAGGAACCCTCGTAAATTTAAGGTTAGAGAATTTGCCCCCTTTTTGGATTAAATGTTATTTTACCCGTTATAATTGTTAGTTTCATTTTGAAATAGTGAGTTACCACCTTTTTTTTTTTTTTTTTTTTTTTTTTTTTTTTTTTTTTTAAAGGAAATTTTAAGTTTTACTTCATTAAATCGTAAATTCCACGATAAACCTTTAAACATGATTCGGAATCTTTTGATCCCATGATCTAGGGGGAATTAGCCTCTAACCCCTCTGCACGTTTGGGTCGCAACCCCACACCCTTTTTTCAACCCACATCGACGTGAAATGAGTTTTTCTCTGGCAATCGCATTCTGGTGACGGTGTGACCCTCTTTCGAAGTGAAATCGTTCGTAAAGTTTGGGAATAGTTCCTACATCACCTAAATATTAAGAGTTGAAATGAAACTGATCAAGTTCTGATTTTTTTTTTTTTTTTTTTTTTTATGGCTTGGGAAAAGTTTTACGATTATCTTGTTTGGAAATGATTGAATGAAACTGATCTAGTTATGGTTTACGGTTATTTTTTTTTTTCCGAAAGTCGAATGATAATCTTCTGTACAGCTGGTAACGACTTCTGTTGGTCAAATATCGACCGTTACATGTTTAGGTCAAACGAAAATGTGAAATTCCCTTTTTCACTTTAGGAAAACCATATCATAACTCCGTATTTTTCTTTTCAATCATACTACGTTGAATGTATGTTGGATTATTGATTGTTTATGGGAAATTCGGAAATTATAACTATTTTAATAAACTTATTCACAATTAATTTAATGAATTTAGATCTCGTCAGTTTAGGATGTCACCATTTTTTAATTATTTTTTTCTTCATTCAACACACAACAATGGAATAAGTTTTCCTTATTTGCCTCGATTTTATCTTAAATGCATGAAATATTATCTTGGTTTTACCACTATTCCTTGATATAGAGAGAATTATTCATATTTATATTGTAGAAGAATTGGAAGACCCAGACCTACATGACTGAGGACTATGAACCGCGTAGGAGATGGTGATGAATGAAAAAGTATTGAATTAAAATCTCAAGATAAAGACAAATGGCAAAATCTAACCGAGGCTCTTTGCGTCAATAGGCGTAGGAGATGATGATGATGATGATATACAATAGACTTTTTTTCGAGGATAGTTTTCCCAATTTTCTAAAGATTTTGTTTTTATCTCGCCTTGCATTAAATGAAGCGTTTTCTTTTGTGTTGGTTTAATTGTGAATTAAAGCAAAATTAACGCGTTTAATATTGAATATTAAACTTTGAAAACCTTTGTACAAGAATTTTCCAATGATGAAAGCATGACATAAAAGGTTAACTAGACTTATTTATCGATGACAAATCCATTGTCTCTTAAAGGTGAAATATATATTGTAGTATTCTATGCAAGGAAACGCCTTATTATGCATTGGGATTAACTATTTGGTATTTACAAATTATCAAAATCTGGTTATTCACACGATTGCAAGTAAAATCAGTTTAGGTCTATGACGATTTAACTTTTTGTTGGAATTAATGTGGTTAAAGAAAAATATTTGAAGTTAAAACTAAAATCATAAATAAATATATTCGCGTATTGATGGTATCAGCGCATTTTGATGAGCTCGATTGGTATAGAGAATGCTAGTGGTGCAGTGGGCAGTACTTTTTTTTTTTTTTTTTTTTTTTTTTTTTTTTTTTTTTTTTTTTTTTTTTTTTTTTTGACGGGGGGGGGGGGGGGGGGGTAGGATTTTGGGGTGGTCAGTAGTACCCAGTCTGAAAAAGACCATATAACTGGCATGAAAATAGGCAAATGGAACTAAACTTATTTCCTTTCCCATTCCATTCCATACCATCCCATACCATCCCCATCCCCCTCCCAGACTCTTCCCCATCCCATACCATCCCCATCCCCCTCCCAGACTCTTCCCCATCCCATACCATCCCCATCCCCCTCCCAGACTCTTCCCCATCCCATACCATCCCCATCCCCCTCCCAGACTCTTCCCCATCCCATACCATCCCCATCCCCCTCCCAGACTCTTCCCCATCCCATACCATCCCCATCCCCCTCCCAGACTCTTCCCCATCCCATACCATCCCCATCCCCCTCCCAGACTCTTCCCCATCCCATACCATCCCCATCCCCCTCCCAGACTCTTCCCCATCCCATACCATCCCCATCCCCCTCCCAGACTCTTCCCCATCCCATACCATCCCCATCCCCCTCCCAGACTCTTCCCCATCCCATACCATCCCCATCCCCCTCCCAGACTCTTCCCCATCCCATACCATCCCCATCCCCCTCCCAGACTCTTCCCCATCCCATACCATCCCCATCCCCCTCCCAGACTCTTCCCCATCCCATACCATCCCCATCCCCCTCCCAGACTCTTCCCCATCCCATACCATCCCCATCCCCCTCCCAGACTCTTCCCCATCCCATACCATCCCCATCCCCCTCCCAGACTCTTCCCCATCCCATACCATTCCCATCCCCCTCCCAGACTCTTCCCCATCCCATACCATCCCCATCCCCCTCCCAGACTCTTCCCCATCCCATACCATCCCCATCCCCCTCCCAGACTCTTCCCCATCCCATACCATCCCCATCCCCCTCCCAGACTCTTCCCCATCCCATACCATCCCCATCCCCCTCCCAGACTCTTCCCCATCCCATACCATCCCCATCCCCCTCCCAGACTCTTCCCCATCCCATACCATCCCCATCCCCCTCCCAGACTCTTCCCCATCCCATACCATCCCCATCCCCCTCCCAGACTCTTCCCCATCCCATACCATCCCCATCCCCCTCCCAGACTCTTCCCCATCCCATACCATCCCCATCCCCCTCCCAGACTCTTCCCCATCCCATCCCATCCCCCTCCCAGACTCTTCCCCATCCCATACCATCCCCATCCCCCTCCCAGACTCTTCCCCATCCCATACCATCCCCATCCCCCTCCCAGACTCTTCCCCATCCCATACCATCCCCATCCCCCTCCCAGACTCTTCCCCATCCCATACCATCCCCATCCCCCTCCCAGACTCTTCCCCATCCCATACCATCCCCAGACTCTTCCCCATCCCATACCATCCCCATCCCCCTCCCAGACTCTTCCCCATCCCATACCATCCCCATCCCCCTCCCAGACTCTTCCCCATCCCATACCATCCCCATCCCCCTCCCAGACTCTTCCCCCTCCCATACCACCCCACTCATAACCCCCCTCCCATACCCTCCCACGACCCACCACGTCGCGAACACGTATCCCATTCCTTGATTTATGATTAGCCAGCGCTTTTAAACGACCAATGAGTTACAGGTAATAAATTGACATTTGGTATTTACCCTCCTGAATCAGCGATAATCTGAAATTTCCCTCTGTATTTTTATGGCCTTTGTGAAATATTTCCAGTGTAGATTTCGATCTCTGCCACCAATATAATTTATGTCCTCACGCGATGAGATGAGCCCAAGTGCCAAACAATTTTAATGGTGCAGAATTGCAGTAGAAAAAGAGGAAGCTGTTTTATTCAGAGAAATAAAACTACGATGGTTTTATGGTTTGGTGACGTGCTAATATATAAATAGATTTAAAACGAAAAGATTTTATTTATTAAAGGAAATTTCATATTTTGAAATGTTCTATACATATTTTTTACTCATGTTAAAAGGTGAAGGTGGTTTTGCTGTATATGGAGTTTAATTTATGTCCTCACGCGATGAGATGAGCCCAAGTGCTAAACAATTTTAATGGTGCAGAATTGCAGTAGAAAAAGAGAGCTATTTTATTCAGAGAAATAAAAAAACGATGGTTTTATGTTTTGGTGACTTGCTAATATATAAATAGATTTAAAACGAAAGGATTTTATTTATTAAAGGAAATTTCATATTTTGAAATGTTCTATACATATTTTCTAACTCATGTTAAAAGGTGAAAGTTGGTTTTGCTGTATATGGAGTTTTATCGTGTATATTTCTTTGATGAAAAATAATGAAGTCGGGATTCTGTTGATAAAAATAATTAATCTTACGGTTTATTTTGTATTTCAGTAAAACTAAAAACAAAATGAACCTGTACAATAAATACGTAAATTAAATCAGTGTTTTTTATGTTTTGGTGACGTGCTAATATATAAATAGATTTAAAACGAAAGGATTTTATTTATGAAAGGAAATTTCATATTTTGAAATGTTCTATACATATTTTTTTATTCATGTTAAAAGGTGAAGGTGGTTTTGCTGTATATGGAGTTTTATCGTGTATATTTCTTTGATGAAAATAATGAAGTCGGGATTCTGTTGATAAAAATAATTAATCTTGCGGTTTATGTTGTATTTCAGTAAAACTAAAAACAAAATGAACCTGTACAATAAATACGTAAATTAAATAGTTTTTTTCTCACTTTTCAAACACGCGCTTTTTTCCGTCAGCTTCCTACACCTTCATGTTTTTATTTTAAAATCAAATGAATCATACGAAAACATATTAATTCATGCTGCGGATGCGTCACTGGTCTCATTTTATAAACGCTGGATATTGCTAAATCCAGTTTTCCTCTTCTGAGCAAAGTCACGGAGTAATAGAAAGTAATGTTTTCCGGGTCATGAAACGGGTCTCTCTCTCTCTCTCTCTCTCTCTCTCTCTCTCTCCTCTCTCTCTCTCTCTCTCTCTCTCTCTCCAACAAACATAACGGTGTTAATCATATATACATGCATGCGTATAACAAATACATCCGTTTCTAGTTCACTGCAGGACAAAGGCTTCTGTCATGTTCTTATTCATGTCTGGGATTAGGCTATTTCGTTACCACGCTGGCCATTTTGGATTGGTGATGGTGGGATACTTTAGTCTGATCCGCCGCAGAAAACCAACCTTGTATGGGTGTCCCTGACTAGTACAGGTATACTGGTCATGACCATACACAAAACCTTTCACCACGTTAATGAAATCTCCTCTCAGAAAAGGGGTATATAAGGCCTATATATAGTAAGAATTTGTGGCTTAATAGTGTACATCATTACGATGGAGATTATTTCGAGGAGGGGGGGGGGATCGACGAATCATCATCAACACATTTCTTTGTTTTAAGGGCGCTCATTAATGGCAGACGCAAGGGACAGTGACAATGCTCCAGAGACTGACCATATATACATATGATCAGTGCCAAAGCCCCCTCTCCATCCAAGCTAGAACCAGGGAAGGCCAGGCGATGACCACTGATTACTCAGCAGGAAGACCTATTGGCGGCCCCCCCCCCCCCCCCCACCCTTAGCTCACAAGGATGTTGAGGTTGCAGCCACTATAGGAACTAACGAATTTGAGCGAGACTCGAACCTAAGGCGATCTCCAGTCAGGGACGTTACCAAATAGGCCACAACAATATTGAAAAAATGTAATGGATCTTGTTTATTCAGATTAATTCAAAGGTGTTCATCTACTCTTAAGGTGTTTTGTTAACGAGCAGAGAGGGGCATAAAGTAATTTCCCCATCCTACTTATGGGTTGAGTTAATGTTATAGTTTACTATAGTATAATATGATTTAGTTGTAAAATGTCTCGAATTTTTATATTATTGGGGAATTTTTTTTAGGTAACTTTCGTCATATAATTTCCGCATGAAGATTTTAGTTTAACTTTTTTAATTGAAATCCATTCTTCGCAATGTAATCGTTATATGAAATTGGGCGTGAGATTTAGATGATAAGTTGATTATAGAAAGTGAAATTCTAAAAAAAAAGTCTTGTTAATTACAACCAAAAAGGGGAAAACGAACGCTTTGAACAAACAAAATAAGTGATAAAAGCAACAAAGAAAAATGGTAAAAATACGCTATAAAATCAAATTAAAAGTAAATTTGACTGATAAAATATCAAGAATTGGCTTTAGCAAGCAGTTAAGGTAGACCATTAAGCCAGTACGAAAAAAATTGAAAAAAAAAAAATAGTTGGAAAAAACCAGAGAAATCGGTAATACTTTTCCAGAAATTGGGTAAAAAGTTTATTTCACCAAGTTTAAACGAGAGGCAATAAAAGTAGAAAAACGTAGTGTGAGGAAAAGAATCAGACCTTTTACCCAGAAGTAAAAGTTGGAAGTTCTAAGAAAAACTTGTACCTGAAAGAAAAGATTAAAAGAAAATTATTTGATTCCTCCCGGGAAAGTGTAAAAAAATTAATAAAATGGTTAATTCAGAAACAAAAAAAAAAACGCTGGAAAATCTTTAAGAGAAAATAAAAAACCGAAAAAGCGTAAAATAGTTTTATCCTAGCATCACATCGATAACTCATTTTTCATCGTCGCCAATGAGCTCGAGGGGGGGGGGGAAGGGGAGGGGGGGGGGGTTGCGTTGCCAGCTGTAAATCATCATCTTTGCCGCCGTAGTCGAGAAATGTGTCCGAATTGATGTGTTTAGCTTCGTGAGATGGAGTGAGGGTGGATGCTTATTTCTTACTTGAGTTATGACGGGATCTTGACTAGTGATGTTGTAGGGTTATTATTATTATTATTATTATTATCATTATTATTATTATTAGTAGTAGTAGTAGTAGTAGTAGTAGTAGTAGTAGTAGTAGTTAAAAGTGTCTGGTTTCAGTTCCAGTTTCATTAGAATAGATGCTCACTAGAACGTCAGCTGGGCAACGCGCGCCCCCCCCCCCTCTGTGGCGTCCAACTACAGCAGTGGCCTCCCCAGAAAAGTTTAAGTTCTTGGTCCAGGGCTGGGATCGATCTGCCGCCATGCAAATGCTAGGCAAACACTGTACCACTGTATTATTATTATTATTAGTTAAAGGTGTCTGGTTTCAGTTCGAGTTTTCTTAGAATAGATGCTCACTAGAACGTCAGCTGGGCAAGCTCAACCCTGCCTCTGTGGCGAACTACTACACCAGTGGCCTCCCCAGAAAAGTTTAAATTCTTGGTCCAGGGCTGGGATCGATCTGCCGCCATGCAAATGCTAGGCAAACACGGTACCACTGTACTAGTATTATTATTATTATTATTATTATTATTATTATTATTATTATTAATCTGAAAAATTCTGTAGACTTGTGATATCTTAGTTTTATTTTTGGGAAGATATATCATTGTCAGTGTATGTGATTAATGGGTAACCCTGTAATCTTCTTCTTCCCCTTCCTCTTCTTCTTCTTCTTCTTCTTCTTCGACTCGGTTGACGCAGAACCTTCGTGTAATCTGTCTACTGTCTAGTTTTTTTTAGTTAAGATAATACAAGGTAGTTTATCTTTGTTTCTAATATTTGTCCTTTATCCAAAGTCTCTCTCTCTCTCTCTCTCTCTCTCTCTCTCTCTCTCTCTCTCTCTCACCTTGACCATTATAGGGTTCTTGACCCGGACAAAAAGGGACAAATTGGCACCATTCTAAAAATCAATTAGGCTTCTACTGACCTAACCAGTGAATCAGGCACTTATTTTCTAATAACCCTCACGGGTTGAAACGAGAGAG
>NC_090742.1:75925999-75940127 GCF_036898095.1 Palaemon carinicauda | reverse complement strand
TTTTTCAAAATAAGGGTGTTTGCAATCGTTCAAATCGTCTCTCTGTCCCTTCCCCTGCCTACTGGAAGAAATTATCCTAGCTATCCATTTTCGACCCTTTTTTTTTTTTTTTTTTTTTTTTTTTTTTTTTTTTTTTTTTTTCTTTTTGGTCACTCAGATCTCATTTTCTAAAAATAAGGGTGTTTGCATCCGTTCATATCGTCTCTCTGTCCCTTCCTCTGCCTACTTAAAAAAGACGACGCAGACGAAGACAACGCACACGAAGAAGATGAAGACGAAGACCACGAAGACGATGGAGACGACGACGAATGTTCTTTCATTTTTTGAAAATAGGGCTCCCCAGGTTTCATTTTTTTAAAAATAAGGGTGTTTGCATCCATTCATATCGTATCTCTGTCCCATCCTCTGCCTACTTGAAAAAGACGACGCAGACGAAGACGACGCACACGAAGACGATGAAGACGAAGACCACGAAGACGACGGAGACGACGACGAAGGTTCTTTCATTTTTTGAAAATAGGGCTCCCCAGGTTTCATTTTTTTAAAAATAAGGGTGTTTGCATCCATTCATATCGTATCTCTGTCCCTTCCTCTGCCTACTTGAAAAAGACGACGCAGACGAAGACGACGCACACGAAGACGAAGAAGACGAAGACCACGAAGACGACGGAGACGATGACGAAGGTTCTATCATTTTTTGAAAATAGGGCTCCCAGATTTTATTTTTTTCAAAATAAGGGTGTTTGCAATCGTTCAAATCGTCTCTCTGTCCCTTCCCCTGCCTACTGGAAGAAATTATCCTAGCCATCCATTTTCGACTCCTTTTTTTTTTTTTTTTTTTTTTTTTTTTTTTTTTTTTTTTTTTTTTTGGTCACTCAGATCTCATTTCTTAAAAATAAGGGTGTTTGCATCTGTTCATATCGTCTCTCTGTCCCTTCCTCTGCCTACTTAAAAAAGACGACGCAGACGAAGACGACGCGCACGAAGACGATGAAGACGAAGACCACGAAGACGATGGAGACGACGACGAATGTTCTTTCATTTTTTAAAAATAGGGCTCCCCAGGTTTCATTTTTTTAAAAATAAGGGTGTTTGCATCCATTCATATCGTATCTCTGTCCCTTCCTCTGCCTACTTGAAAAAGACGAGGCAGACGAAGACGACGCACACGAAGACGATGAAGACGAAGACGACGGAGACGACGACGAAGGTTCTTTCATTTTTTGAAAATAGGGCTCCCCAGGTTTCATTTTTTTTAAAATAAGTGTGTTTGCATCCATTCATATCGTATCTCTGTCCCATCCTCTGCCTACTTGAAAAAGACGACGCAGACGAAGACGACGCACACGAAGACGATGAAGACGAAGACCACGAAGACGACGCAGACGACGACGAAGGTTCTTTCATTTTTTGAAAATAGGGCTCCCCAGGTTTCATTTTTTTAAAAATAAGGGTGTTTGCATCCATTCATATCGTATCTCTGTCCCTTCCTCTGCCTACTTGAAAAAGACGACGCAGACGAAGACGACGCACACGAAGACGATGAAGACGAAGACCACGAAGACGACGGAGACGATGACGAAGGTTCTATCATTTTTTGAAAATAGGGCTCCCCAGATTTTATTTTTTTCAAAATAAGGGTGTTTGCAATCGTTCAAATCGTCTCTCTGTCCCTTCCCCTGCCTACTGGAAGAAATTATCCTAGCTATCCATTTTCGACCCTTTTTTTTTTTTTTTTTTTTTTTTTTTTTTTTTTTTTTTTTTTTTTTTTTTTTTTGGTCACTCAGATCTCATTTTCTAAAAATAAGGGTGTTTGCATCCGTTCATATCGTCTCTCTGTCCCTTCCTCTGCCTACTTAAAAAAGACGACGCAGACGAAGACAACGCACACGAAGAAGATGAAGACGAAGACCACGAAGACGATGGAGACGACGACGAATGTTCTTTCATTTTTTGAAAATAGGGCTCCCCAGGTTTCATTTTTTTAAAAATAAGGGTGTTTGCATCCATTCATATCGTATCTCTGTCCCATCCTCTGCCTACTTGAAAAAGACGACGCAGACGAAGACGACGCACACGAAGACGATGAAGACGAAGACCACGAAGACGACGGAGACGACGACGAAGGTTCTTTCATTTTTTGAAAATAGGGCTCCCCAGGTTTCATTTTTTTAAAAATAAGGGTGTTTGCATCCATTCAAATCGTATCTCTGTCCCTTCCTCTGCCTACTTGAAAAAGACGACGCAGACGAAGACGACGCACACGAAGACGAAGAAGACGAAGACCACGAAGACGACGGAGACGATGACGAAGGTTCTATCATTTTTTGAAAATAGGGCTCCCCAGATTTTATTTTTTTCAAAATAAGGGTGTTTGCAATCGTTCAAATCGTCTCTCTGTCCCTTCCTCTGCCTACTTAAAAAAGACGACGCAGACGAAGACGACGCGCACGAAGACGATGAAGACGAAGACCACGAAGACGATGGAGACGACGACGAATGTTCTTTCATTTTTTAAAAATAGGGCTCCCCAGGTTTCATTTTTTTAAAAATAAGGGTGTTTGCATCCATTCATATCGTATCTCTGTCCCTTCCTCTGCCTACTTGAAAAAGACGAGGCAGACGAAGACGACGCACACGAAGACGATGAAGACGAAGACGACGGAGACGACGACGAAGGTTCTTTCATTTTTTGAAAATAGGGCTCCCCGGGTTTCATTTTTTTTAAAATAAGTGTGTTTGCATCCATTCATATCGTATCTCTGTCCCATCCTCTGCCTACTTGAAAAAGACGACGCAGACGAAGACGACGCACACGAAGACGATGAAGACGAAGACCACGAAGACGACGCAGACGACGACGAAGGTTCTTTCATTTTTGAAAATAGGGCTCCCCAGGTTTCATTTTTTTAAAAATAAGGGTGTTTGCATCCATTCATATCGTATCTCTGTCCCTTCCTCTGCCTACTTGAAAAAGACGACGCAGACGAAGACGACGCACACGAAGACGAAGAAGACGAAGACCACGAAGACGACGGAGATGATGACGAAGGTTCTATCATTTTTTGAAAATAGGGCTCCCCAGATTTTATTTTTTTCAAAATAAGGGTGTTTGCAATCGTTCAAATCGTCTCTCTGTCCCTTCCCCTGCCTACTGGAAGAAATTATCCTAGCCATCCATTTTCGACTCTTTTTTTTTTTTTTTTTTTGGTCACTCAGATCTCATTTCTTAAAAATAAGGGTGTTTGCATCTGTTCATATCGTCTCTCTGTCCCTTCCTCTGCCTACTTAAAAAAGACGACGCAGACGAAGACGACGCGCACGAAGACGATGAAGACGAAGACCACGAAGACGATGGAGACGACGACGAATGTTCTTTCATTTTTTAAAAATAGGGCTCCCCAGGTTTCATTTTTTTAAAAATAAGGGTGTTTGCATCCATTCATATCGTATCTCTGTCCCTTCCTCTGCCTACTTGAAAAAGACGAGGCAGACGAAGACGACGCACACGAAGACGATGAAGACGAAGACCACGAAGACGACGGAGACGACGACGAAGGTTCTTTCATTTTTTGAAAATAGGGCTCCCCAGGTTTCATTTTTTTTAAAATAAGTGTGTTTGCATCCATTCATATCGTATCTCTGTCCCATCCTCTGCCTACTTGAAAAAGACGACGCAGACGAAGACGACGCACACGAAGACGATGAAGACGAAGACCACGAAGACGACGCAGACGACGACGAAGGTTCTTTCATTTTTTGAAAATAGGGCTCCCCAGGTTTCATTTTTTTAAAAATAAGGGTGTTTGCATCCATTCATATCGTATCTCTGTCCCTTCCTCTGCCTACTTGAAAAAGACGACGCAGACGAAGACGACGCACACGAAGACGATGAAGACGAAGACCACGAAGACGACGGAGACGATGACGAAGGTTCTATCGTTTTTTGAAAATAGGGCTCCCCAGATTTTATTTTTTCAAAATAAGGGTGTTTGCAATCGTTCAAATCGTCTCTCTGTCCCTTCCCCTGCCTACTGGAAGAAATTATCCTAGCTATCCATTTTCGACCCTTTTTTTTTTTTTTTTTTTTTTTTTTTTTTTTTTTTTTTTTTTTTTTTTTTTTTTTTTTTTGGTCACTCAGATCTCATTTTCTAAAAATAAGGGTGTTTGCATCCGTTCATATCGTCTCTCTGTCCCTTCCTCTGCCTACTTAAAAAAGACGACGCAGACGAAGACAACGCACACGAAGAAGATGAAGACGAAGACCACGAAGACGATGGAGACGACGACGAATGTTCTTTCATTTTTTGAAAATAGGGCTCCCCAGGTTTCATTTTTTTAAAAATAAGGGTGTTTGCATCCATTCATATCGTATCTCTGTCCCATCCTCTGCCTACTTGAAAAAGACGACGCAGACGAAGACGACGCACACGAAGACGATGAAGACGAAGACCACGAAGACGACGGAGACGACGACGAAGGTTCTTTCATTTTTTGAAAATAGGGCTCCCCAGGTTTCATTTTTTTAAAAATAAGGGTGTTTGCATCCATTCATATCGTATCTCTGTCCCTTCCTCTGCCTACTTGAAAAAGACGACGCAGACGAAGACGACGCACACGAAGACGAAGAAGACGAAGACCACGAAGACGACGGAGACGATGACGAAGGTTCTATCATTTTTTGAAAATAGGGCTCCCCAGATTTTATTTTTTTCAAAATAAGGGTGTTTGCAATCGTTCAAATCGTCTCTCTGTCCCTTCCCCTGCCTACTGGAAGAAATTATCCTAGCCATCCATTTTCGACTCTTTTTTTTTTTTTTTTTTTTTTTTTTTTTTTTTTTTTTTTTTGGTTACTCAGATCTCATTTCTTAAAAATAAGGGTGTTAGCATCTGTTCATATCGTCTCTCTGTCCCTTCCTCTGCCTACTTAAAAAAGACGACGCAGACGAAGACGACGCGCACGAAGACGATGAAGACGAAGACCACGAAGACGATGGAGACGACGACGAATGTTCTTTCATTTTTTAAAAATAGGGCTCCCCAGGTTTCATTTTTTTAAAAATAAGGGTGTTTGCATCCATTCATATCGTATCTCTGTCCCTTCCTCTACCTACTTGAAAAAGACGAGGCAGACGAAGACGACGCACACGAAGACGATGAAGACGAAGACGACGGAGACGACGACGAAGGTTCTTTCATTTTTTGAAAATAGGGCTCCCCAGGTTTCATTTTTTTTAAAATAAGTGTGTTTGCATCCATTCATATCGTATCTCTGTCCCATCCTCTGCCTACTTGAAAAAGACGACGCAGACGAAGACGACGCACACGAAGACGATGAAGACGAAGACCACGAAGACGACGCAGACGACGACGAAGGTTCTTTCATTTTTTGAAAATAGGGCTCCCCAGGTTTCATTTTTTTAAAAATAAGGGTGTTTGCATCCATTCATATCGTATCTCTGTCCCTTCCTCTGCCTACTTGAAAAAGACGACGCAGACGAAGACGACGCACACGAAGACGATGAAGACGAAGACCACGAAGACGACGGAGACGATGACGAAGGTTCTATCATTTTTTGAAAATAGGGCTCCCCAGATTTTATTTTTTTCAAAATAAGGGTGTTTGCAATCGTTCAAATCGTCTCTCTGTCCCTTCCCCTGCCTACTGGAAGAAATTATCCTAGCTATCCATTTTCGACCCTTTTTTTTTTTTTTTTTTTTTTTTTTTTTTTTTTTTTTTTTTTTTGTTTTTTGGTCACTCAGATCTCATTTTCTAAAAATAAGGGTGTTTGCATCCGTTCATATCGTCTCTCTGTCCCTTCCTCTGCCTACTTAAAAAAGACGACGCAGACGAAGACAACGCACACGAAGAAGATGAAGACGAAGACCACGAAGACGATGGAGACGACGACGAATGTTCTTTCATTTTTTGAAAATAGGGCTCCCCAGGTTTCATTTTTTTAAAAATAAGGGTGTTTGCATCCATTCATATCGTATCTCTGTCCCATCCTCTGCCTACTTGAAAAAGACGACGCAGACGAAGACGACGCACACGAAGACGATGAAGACGAAGACCACGAAGACGACGGAGACGACGACGAAGGTTCTTTCATTTTTTGAAAATAGGGCTCCCCAGGTTTCATTTTTTTAAAAATAAGGGTGTTTGCATCCATTCATATCGTATCTCTGTCCCTTCCTCTGCCTACTTGAAAAAGACGACGCAGACGAAGACGACGCACACGAAGACGAAGAAGACGAAGACCACGAAGACGACGGAGACGATGACGAAGGTTCTATCATTTTTTGAAAATAGGGCTCCCCAGATTTTATTTTTTTCAAAATAAGGGTGTTTGCAATCGTTCAAATCGTCTCTCTGTCCCTTCCTCTGCCTACTTAAAAAAGACGACGCAGACGAAGACGACGCGCACGAAGACGATGAAGACGAAGACCACGAAGACGATGGAGACGACGACGAATGTTCTTTCATTTTTTAAAAATAGGGCTCCCCAGGTTTCATTTTTTTAAAAATAAGGGTGTTTGCATCCATTCATATCGTATCTCTGTCCCTTCCTCTGCCTACTTGAAAAAGACGAGGCAGACGAAGACGACGCACACGAAGACGATGAAGACGAAGACGACGGAGACGACGACGAAGGTTCTTTTATTTTTTGAAAATAAGGCTCCCCAGGTTTCATTTTTTTTAAAATAAGTGTGTTTGCATCCATTCATATCGTATCTCTGTCCCATCCTCTGCCTACTTGAAAAAGACGACGCAGACGAAGACGACGCACACGAAGACGATGAAGACGAAGACCACGAAGACGACGCAGACGACGACGAAGGTTCTTTCATTTTTTGAAAATAGGGCTCCCCAGGTTTCATTTTTTTAAAAATAAGGGTGTTTGCATCCATTCATATCGTATCTCTGTCCCTTCCTCTGCCTACTTGAAAAAGACGACGCAGACGAAGACGACGCACACGAAGACGAAGAAGACGAAGACCACGAAGACGACGGAGACGATGACGAAGGTTCTATCATTTTTTGAAAATAGGGCTCCCCAGATTTTATTTTTTTCAAAATAAGGGTGTTTGCAATCGTTCAAATCGTCTCTCTGTCCCTTCCCCTGCCTACTGGAAGAAATTATCCTAGCCATCCATTTTCGACTCTTTTTTTTTTTTTTTTTGGTCACTCAGATCTCATTTCTTAAAAATAAGGGTGTTTGCATCTGTTCATATCGTCTCTCTGTCCCTTCCTCTGCCTACTTAAAAAAGACGACGCAGACGAAGACGACGCGCACGAAGACGATGAAGACGAAGACCACGAAGACGATGGAGACGACGACGAATGTTCTTTCATTTTTTAAAAATAGGGCTCCCCAGGTTTCATTTTTTTAAAAATAAGGGTGTTTGCATCCATTCATATCGTATCTCTGTCCCTTCCTCTGCCTACTTGAAAAAGACGAGGCAGACGAAGACGACGCACACGAAGACGATGAAGACGAAGACCACGAAGACGACGGAGACGACGACGAAGGTTCTTTCATTTTTTGAAAATAGGGCTCCCCAGGTTTCATTTTTTTTAAAATAAGTGTGTTTGCATCCATTCATATCGTATCTCTGTCCCATCCTCTGCCTACTTGAAAAAGACGACGCAGACGAAGACGACGCACACGAAGACGATGAAGACGAAGACCACGAAGACGACGCAGACGACGACGAAGGTTCTTTCATTTTTTGAAAATAGGGCTCCCCAGGTTTCATTTTTTTAAAAATAAGGGTGTTTGCATCCATTCATATCGTATCTCTGTCCCTTCCTCTGCCTACTTGAAAAAGACGACGCAGACGAAGACGACGCACACGAAGACGATGAAGACGAAGACCACGAAGACGACGGAGACGATGACGAAGGTTCTATCATTTTTTGAAAATAGGGCTCCCCAGATTTTATTTTTTTCAAAATAAGGGTGTTTGCAATCGTTCAAATCGTCTCTCTGTCCCTTCCCCTGCCTACTGGAAGAAATTATCCTAGCTATCCATTTTCGACCCTTTTTTTTTTTTTTTTTTTTTTTTTTTTTTTGGTCACTCAGATCTCATTTTCTAAAAATAAGGGTGTTTGCATCCGTTCATATCGTCTCTCTGTCCCTTCCTTTGCCTACTTAAAAAAGACGACGCAGACGAAGACAACGCACACGAAGAAGATGAAGACGAAGACCACGAAGACGATGGAGACGACGACGAATGTTCTTTCATTTTTTGAAAATAGGGCTCCCCAGGTTTCATTTTTTTAAAAATAAGGGTGTTTGCATCCATTCATATCGTATCTCTGTCCCATCCTCTGCCTACTTGAAAAAGACGACGCAGACGAAGACGACGCACACGAAGACGATGAAGACGAAGACCACGAAGACGACGGAGACGACGACGAAGGTTCTTTCATTTTTTGAAAATAGGGCTCCCCAGGTTTCATTTTTTTAAAAATAAGGGTGTTTGCATCCATTCATATCGTATCTCTGTCCCTTCCTCTGCCTACTTGAAAAAGACGACGCAGACGAAGACGACGCACACGAAGACGAAGAAGACGAAGACCACGAAGACGACGGAGACGATGACGAAGGTTCTATCATTTTTTGAAAATAGGGCTCCCCAGATTTTATTTTTTTCAAAATAAGGGTGTTTGCAATCGTTCAAATCGTCTCTCTGTCCCTTCCCCTGCCTACTGGAAGAAATTATCCTAGCCATCCATTTTCGACTCTTTTTTTTTTTTTTTTTTTTTTTTTTTTTTTTTTTTTTTTTTGGTTACTCAGATCTCATTTCTTAAAAATAAGGGTGTTTGCATCTGTTCATATCGTCTCTCTGTCCCTTCCTCTGCCTACTTAAAAAAGACGACGCAGACGAAGACGACGCGCACGAAGACGATGAAGACGAAGACCACGAAGACGATGGAGACGACGACGAATGTTCTTTCATTTTTTAAAAATAGGGCTCCCCAGGTTTCATTTTTTTAAAAATAAGGGTGTTTGCATCCATTCATATCGTATCTCTGTCCCTTCCTCTACCTACTTGAAAAAGACGAGGCAGACGAAGACGACGCACACGAAGACGATGAAGACGAAGACGACGGAGACGACGACGAAGGTTCTTTCATTTTTTGAAAATAGGGCTCCCCAGGTTTCATTTTTTTTAAAATAAGTGTGTTTGCATCCATTCATATCGTATCTCTGTCCCATCCTCTGCCTACTTGAAAAAGACGACGCAGACGAAGACGACGCACACGAAGACGATGAAGACGAAGACCACGAAGACGACGCAGACGACGACGAAGGTTCTTTCATTTTTTGAAAATAGGGCTCCCCAGGTTTCATTTTTTTAAAAATAAGGGTGTTTGCATCCATTCATATCGTATCTCTGTCCCTTCCTCTGCCTACTTGAAAAAGACGACGCAGACGAAGACGACGCACACGAAGACGATGAAGACGAAGACCACGAAGACGACGGAGACGATGACGAAGGTTCTATCATTTTTTGAAAATAGGGCTCCCCAGATTTTATTTTTTTCAAAATAAGGGTGTTTGCAATCGTTCAAATCGTCTCTCTGTCCCTTCCCCTGCCTACTGGAAGAAATTATCCTAGCTATCCATTTTCGACCCTTTTTTTTTTTTTTTTTTTTTTTTTTTTTTTTTTTTTTTTTTTTTTGGTCACTCAGATCTCATTTTCTAAAAATAAGGGTGTTTGCATCCGTTCATATCGTCTCTCTGTCCCTTCCTCTGCCTACTTAAAAAAGACGACGCAGACGAAGACAACGCACACGAAGAAGATGAAGACGAAGACCACGAAGACGATGGAGACGACGACGAATGTTCTTTCATTTTTGAAAATAGGGCTCCCCAGGTTTCATTTTTTTAAAAATAAGGGTGTTTGCATCCATTCATATCGTATCTCTGTCCCATCCTCTGCCTACTTGAAAAAGACGACGCAGACGAAGACGACGCACACGAAGACGATGAAGACGAAGACCACGAAGACGACGGAGACGACGACGAAGGTTCTTTCATTTTTTGAAAATAGGGCTCCCCAGGTTTCATTTTTTTAAAAATAAGGGTGTTTGCATCCATTCATATCGTATCTCTGTCCCTTCCTCTGCCTACTTGAAAAAGACGACGCAGACGAAGACGACGCACACGAAGACGAAGAAGACGAAGACCACGAAGACGACGGAGACGATGACGAAGGTTCTATCATTTTTTGAAAATAGGGCTCCCCAGATTTTATTTTTTTCAAAATAAGGGTGTTTGCAATCGTTCAAATCGTCTCTCTGTCCCTTCCCCTGCCTACTGGAAGAAATTATCCTAGCCATCCATTTTCGACTCTTTTTTTTTTTTTTTTTTTTTTTTTTTTTTTTTTTTTTTTTTTTGGTTACTCAGATCTCATTTCTTAAAAATAAGGGTGTTTGCATCTGTTCATATCGTCTCTCTGTCCCTTCCTCTGCCTACTTAAAAAAGACGACGCAGACGAAGACGACGCGCACGAAGACGATGAAGACGAAGACCACGAAGACGATGGAGACGACGACGAATGTTCTTTCATTTTTTAAAAATAGGGCTCCCCAGGTTTCATTTTTTTAAAAATAAGGGTGTTTGCATCCATTCATATCGTATCTCTGTCCCTTCCTCTACCTACTTGAAAAAGACGAGGCAGACGAAGACGACGCACACGAAGACGATGAAGACGAAGACGACGGAGACGACGACGAAGGTTCTTTCATTTTTTGAAAATAGGGCTCCCCAGGTTTCATTTTTTTTAAAATAAGTGTGTTTGCATCCATTCATATCGTATCTCTGTCCCATCCTCTGCCTACTTGAAAAAGACGACGCAGACGAAGACGACGCACACGAAGACGATGAAGACGAAGACCACGAAGACGACGCAGACGACGACGAAGGTTCTTTCATTTTTTGAAAATAGGGCTCCCCAGGTTTCATTTTTTTAAAAATAAGGGTGTTTGCATCCATTCATATCGTATCTCTGTCCCTTCCTCTGCCTACTTGAAAAAGACGACGCAGACGAAGACGACGCACACGAAGACGATGAAGACGAAGACCACGAAGACGACGGAGACGATGACGAAGGTTCTATCATTTTTTGAAAATAGGGCTCCCCAGATTTTATTTTTTTCAAAATAAGGGTGTTTGCAATCGTTCAAATCGTCTCTCTGTCCCTTCCCCTGCCTACTGGAAGAAATTATCCTAGCTATCCATTTTCGACCCTTTTTTTTTTTTTTTTTTTTTTTTTTTTTTTTTTTTTTTTTTTTTTTTTTTTTTTTTATAATGAAGAGAGTAATATGACTTCGCATTTCATTTATTGGAACAGTCGGACCATACTTCTTATAACTCCCCATCTTTCTTACCCAAGAGTCGGGGACAGTTTTATGGGGACAAGTTTTCCTCGTGTTGATGGAACTCGTTCTCTTCAACATTGTCAAATTAGCTGATGCGATGGATGCATTAAGAGGGAACATTTGAGGAAGTGGACTTAATGCTTTCAATTGCTGTTCTTTGTGTACACGAGAGAGAGAGAGAGAGAGAGAGAGAGAGAGAGAGAGAGAGAGAGAGAGAGAGAGAGAGAGTTCTTGCACAATTGTATTAATACATTCTATTAAAGACATTCAAAATATACTTATGTTGTGATGTGTGAGTGTGTGTGTTTGGGGATGGGATTCTTTGAAGATTACAAACACAGTGCTGAGATATCATTCAACCAGTAATTTCGTTATTATGTTAGTCAAAATGCAACCTATATATACTCTATTAGAAGTAGGATTATGATTATTATTACCGATGTCACGTAAATCAAATAAGTGTTCTGTTCAGAACTTGTTTAGTTTTCATCCATATTGATAACCAATATGGGATTCTTTGAAGATTACATTATAATAAAAACAGTGCTGAGATATCATTCAACCAGTAATTTCGTTATTATGTTAGTCAAAATGCAACCTATATATACTCTATTAGAAGTAGGATTATGATTATTATTACCGATGTCACGTAAATCAAATAAGTGTTCTGTTCAGAACTTGTTTAGTTTTCATCCATATTGATAACCAAGTAACTATTAGGTGAAGAAAATATTTATCCTTATTCCATTCTGTAAAGAAAAAGTTATTAGCATAATAAATGAAATTGATTTTTCTTATAATCACATTTTTTTCAATTTAGCCAGAAATGAGGGCAATAATAGTACTATGCACTGGCTGGTATAAAGGGTAAATAACTTGCATGAAAATGTATGTTTTAAAGGTGAACTTATCCTGCTGCCAAACTGTGTTTATAGATCTCTCGGACTTCATTCTCTGTGAATATTTTTCTTCATCAACGTCGAAATTTTTATTGACCTGATTTCAAGTCGTCACAGGGAGCGTTTGTTTTCTTTATTTTTAATTATTTTTCAAAATACGATTAAACTAAAACAATTCAGCTTTGAGATAGACCAAGATAAATAATAAGCCATTATTTTTCAAAATACGAGAAAACTAAAACAATTTAGCTTTTGAGATAGACCAAGATAAATAATAAGCTATAATCCTAACTTCTCACACACAGATCAAAGAAATGTATGAAATCAATTCATGATGGAGAATTTATTTTTAATCATTCCTTGTTATTTCCTCATTTTTAAATAAGCAATGCCTGATATAGATAGAATTAAGCTATGTAAATATCTGGGGAATCGGTTGATGTAATGTTTGATTGATGTAAAAGCAGTGGATATATTTATAATACCAAAATTTTGACGCAAAGTATAGGGATTATTGGTTTTAACTAATTTCAGCCAAATATTTTGAACATTTATTTCTGTTAAATACCGTTTGCTGTACATATTGCTACAGATTAAAACTTTTAATTTCGCAATAACACAATCAATATCTTAACATAAGAAAAGTTGAATGTCGCACGACTTGGTTATGATTATTATTAAAATTATGAAGTTTTGTTTGCCATACCATTTAAAATTATTTGTTTTAACAAGGCTTTCCCTCTTTTGGAGGCTTGTTTCAAGGCTAGTTCACCTGTTCCTGTGCCGCGCGCACAATTCATCCTCCTAGTTAGCAACCGTTCTTGCTTTGTCTTCCACTTTGCTGGTTGACGTCTTTGAACTTTTGCTTTTAGGTACAACTACTGGATTTTCTCTCTGATGCACTTTGGTACTCGAGGGACTCCAAAGCCCCAGCGTCAGGCCATAGAGCCTTGATCCATTAATCCTAGCTACTGTGCGCCTAGACATTATAATAAACTGCCAACTGAAATGAAGGACCTAAAGTTAGCAATTGAATTTAAGAAGAAACTAAAGACATTAGTTTTCACAAGAGCATATGATTTGGAAGATGCTACAATCAAAGAATTGTATAAGTTATAATGAAAATGTTTCGTTAGATGATTGATATGGACCCGCCCGAGAAGTAGTTCACTCGACTTCAGTGGAGGGTTGGATTTAAACCCAAAACAAGTAAAACAAGTAAGTAAAACATTACTATTATTATTACTAGTGTACCCGAACTGTCAAAATGGCAGCTAAATATTCAGATATATGCAAACAGTCAACATTTCCTACCACCTTCCCCTTTCCCTTTTATAACTAAAAACCGCTGGTTCGGCCATTTGTGAGAGATTGTGGCTTCAGTGTTTTCCTCTCGGGGTGCCTCCTCACATTGATATGACTACATCCTCTCCCCATACCTTAGGGACGGGGAGAAGCATTCATATGTGTGAGCTCACCGCTGAGCATGACAGTAAGGAAATTTGTTTGTAAATGAAATATATATATAAATATATATATATATATATTATATATAATATATATATATATATATATATAGATATATATATATATATAGATATATATATATATAGATATATATATATATAGATATATAATATATATATACTATATATATATATATATATATATATATATAGACACGTTGCTCTTTATTATATATATATATATATATATATATATATATATATAAGATATATATATATATAGATAATATATATATATATATATATATATATATATATATAGACCACCGTTGCTCTTTATTATATATATATATATAATATATATATAT